>NW_020455049.1:554646-699445 GCF_003342845.1 Nothoprocta perdicaria
TTTTTTTTTTTTTTTTTTTTTTTTTTTAATTTCTTTCCTTTTAATAGCATATTGATTTTTTTTCAAGGCTACCCTGAGCATTAGAGATGTTGCTTCCTGAGAAGCAGAAGGAAGGAGGTTGCTTAGTGAGTTCTGAATCAAGGAAAGGCTTTTCGGGACTCCCCCAAGAGGAGAAGTCCTGTATGAATGTCACAGATGAAATGGGAGAAAGAAAGGTTGTGTTAATGATGGAGGGTTATTGCTTGGATAATCCTTTCGGAAACCAGAAACTCAGCCTATATCCCGAATAACCATGCCAGTGGACTTGGATTTCCAGTGGTTCTTGTGTTCTTTTGGCAGGGTTATGTGTGGGGATTTTGCCACAGACCCATGCTTCATGGGCAGAATGAACAGCCTGTCAGTCAAAATCCACCACAGGAACAGGATTTCCTATCAAATTTCTTGCATGTCAACAGATTTTTGGCCCAGTTCCTTGACTCAGTGTTTTGAAACAAGGGGCATCTCAAAAATAAACCTTACTCCTGGGCTGCTTTTGGTGCATGCAGTGTGGGCCGTACTAGGTCGTGCACTGCAAAGGATAAGTTTATTCCTTTATTCTTTAATAAAGGCTCACATTTCTCTGTTATCTTTCCCTTTTCTGGTTTTCTGGAGGTAACTTAAAGTATCCTAACTACAATTTCTTATTTCAGGAACAACTAACCTTTTACAAATATCTTTTGACTCTTGTTTGTTGGTTTAATTACTTTTAAAGTGCTGATTTGGTGGTGACTGAAGCCAAATTCAGAGGCACTGACAGGCAGATGTCAATCTTGTAAACTGAGTTCAACAAACAAAATCATCTGTTTTCCATTCTTTTTTCTTTTTCTTTGAAGTAATAAGTCTTACTAACTGGCAGCTTTAAATTAAACAGGAATGTTTCTGAAAATTATCTGGATATGTCATGGGAAAAGAATCCTGTGTGTGAATACATTCCTCCTAGATTGGTTAATCTGATTACTTTTCCTCTTTCCAGATAAAAAGCAGTTTGAAAAATATGTTAAGAAGCTCACTGGCTATTTGAAAAGCAAAACATTTAATAACTAGAGAAATACAGGAGCGCATCTTCTAGCTGATCTTTTTTTTCTTGGAGTGATTTGTGGTTTCCTTTATAAGAGTGCTCTAAAAACACTTTTCTAATTACACGCTATTTATTTTATTAGTGTTGCTGAGGCATCCAGAGGCCTCAACTGAGATGTTCTGGTAGGCAGTGCTCTGTCAGTAAATGAGAAAAATCTTTTCCCCAAAGGTTTCATTATTAAAAATTATATGGGACAGTATGAGAGAAAGGAACAGTTGATTTCTGACCCCTTTTATGAATTTCTCACATCTCTTCTTGTAATTATTCCAATCACCCATTTCCAGTCATTTCCTCTAGCTCTGGTTATGCAATGTTCTTGCAACTAATGCCTCCTCTAAATATTTTCCAGAATTAGTTTTTGCTCTTTTTCTTTTATGAGATTTGATTTTATTTCATTCTACCCTGTTCCATTTGCTATTTCCAATTTCCTCCAGCAGTCTCAAAACAGCTGGATGCAAATAAGCACTTGAAAAAAAAACCAAATACCTTTTATTATATTACCTAATGTATCATGAATAGTGGGGCTCTTGCACCCATTCCTGAGGAGAGCTGAATTCCTGCAGCTCTTTCCAACAGGCCCTGAGCTTTTTACCTCAATGCCTTGCACTGAGAGAGCACGGAGACAGCCTCGTGCAGCGGAGTTCAAACGTGATGTGTGGTTATGAAAGTCAACCTGTGTCCCTGTGAGACTGGGCCAGAATAAACACATAGGTTTAATTCACTTCTGTTTGTGAGAATAACAGTGCTGAACTTACTGGGATTGCGTGGGGGTTAATAACTAAAGTTTAAAAAGAATATCAGGAAAGGGAATTGATCGCAAGCACAAATGTTAAGCAAGTAACTCATAAGACAAAACGTCTCCCCAAAGCCACTGAAAGGTCACTAGTTGCAGGAGAATCTTCTGGCTGTCCTAGGGCTCAGAGTTGACAGTCTCCATGAGGGTTCAGCCTTCTATCTGGGCACCATTCCTCTCCTGGAGGCACAGGGAATTTTGCATATACCTCAGCAGGAGACGGAGCTCACTAAGAGAGGATGGACTTCTCCAAGCTGGGTTTGAGGACACCCCACTGAACAGAGCAAGAAACAGCCCACCATGACATCCAGCTATGTCAGGGATGCGTGCCCTGAGCTATGTAGGGCTGTGCATGGCAGTGAAATGGCCAGGAGAAAGCATGACAAATGCTTCCCTCTTTGCCTCCATATGAGGCATCTGGACAAAACTAAGCCCTAGTTATCATTGACACTAGTGTGAATTCAGATTAAGTCCAGTGACTTCAAAAAAAGAAGCACTGAATGAAAGAGACAATGTTTTTCTTCCACCCTCAAGCCCAGCTGTCCTCCTCAGAGTTTGATCTCAATGGTTTGAGGAAAAATAACTCGTCCTGTGAATGAAAACATTGCCTTTCAGATGCTACGTTTGAGACTTTAATGCAATCTCTTGATTCTTTTTGGTAAAATTCTGTTTCAAGTGATAAAACAGATTCACCTCTAGCAAAATGGGTGTGTGCAACTGTGTGTTTGCTTCTTTTGGAAGTGTTCAGGATTTAACCAGTTCCTCTTGTAGGACCTGGTGTGATCACTGTTCTAACTGTTCTCCCTCTTTTTCCCTTTTTATCTTCCTGTTTTGCTCCATGTTTCCAAATACAGAGGAGAAGCCCAGAATAAAGTAAGTATGACGGGGTGGGTAGCGTTCAGAAACCTCAGGGTAATTGTTCTGACCTAGAAGATATGTCTAAGTTATCTGTTAGGAAAATGGCCACTATAAACCTTTGGATAACCCTCTCTTTATTCATGCAACATCCACCTGTTCCTATATGCCTTCTGACAGAGACAGCCTTAGCAACAGTTATAGACCAGGGTCTTAAGACCAGGTCTTCATCAGCCCTATGTCTTTCTTAAAGTTAGCTGGTGGAATCATGAATTGTCCAGGACGTGGCAGTCCTACAAGTTTATGTGGTGATGAGAGTCTTTGTGAGAGTCCGTGGCAGGAAAACAACCTGTCCAGGCAGAGCTGCTGGAAGTAGGAGGGATGGCAAATGTTGGATTTTGCTGCCTGGAGCTTAACTAAGGTTTCCTATGCACCTTCTGGCTCTGCAGATCCATGCATTTCTGTGCTTGAGGGAATGACTATAAGCTTTGGGAGTAAAAACCTTTCTGAGGACAACTCCCTTCCCTTGACCTTCCATGAAGGAAAACTGTCTAGTTGTTCCCTGTGGGTCGGCCCAGGACATGGTTTCTAAAAATCTCCCTTTCCTTTAAGATGATTTTTCTTTCACTCTCTACAGACTAACTGCTCCTAAAATACCAGAGGGTGAAAAAGTAGACTTTGATGTAAGTATTTCTGAGCCTATCTGCTTTTGTCTGCCCCTGAGCCACCTGCACGTGCAAACCCACAACTCCTCCTGTAAAGACACTGCTGAGGATAAAGTCAAGGGCAAAGGGATCGATGCTTTGCTGCCTGTTTGTAGGCGCAGGCTGCCATCTGCTCCCTGAAACACTCTGGATGCATTCTTTATTAATGTGACTAAGCTGAAATCTTTATTCATGTACTTATTTTTTGTTCTTCTTGAATCTTTGAAGATAATATATGAAAAAAAAGATGAAAGGAAGTGTGTTAGGAGTCCTCAGATCTCTCTCTTTGCAAACTGCCCATTATCATTCTCTGTTTAATACTACTCAGCTATCCTGAGGCAAGTTGACTTTTATTGTTTATATTACTCCTAAATACTTCCCTAGTTGTACTCTTATTCTGTAGTTCCAGGATGTTCCTCTGGTTCAGGAGTAAGGAAATATGATTAGGGATGGTTGGAAAGGATCAGAAAGGGGCATCTCCAGGGTCAGAGACTAGAGATTACACCTGTGAAGAGTTTTTGTCCTCTAGGAAGAGGAGTGGACATTACAATAGAGTGGCACTTTGAAAAGTTGAGTTGTTCATGAGGAACAACTTGAGGAACTTCCCTCGCCCTCTTTCCCACAGTATTTATGCCCTGTAACTCCTTCCTCATATGCAGTAGTATTCTTCTCCTCTGACACCCCGTATCTGGCAGGCAAATTACCTTCTCTTGCTGGTTTGTGCCTTCTTTCCTTCTGGCTGGCTAATGTGCAGTCTGTTGATTAGCTAGCTCGCTGCTACTGCAGAGCATGGAGAATAATAGGGACTAATTGTTACCCTTTGTGGGAAGCACTGATTAAAATCTCTGTGCTGTAGTGAAGCTTCCTGTAATCTAAAGTCCTCAGAAATGTGGGAACAGAAAATATGGGATCTTCTTCTAGAGTATATTCTTATCTCAATGCTCAGCAAGATTTCACCAAGACTTATATACTTGCAAAGATATGGCAGCTAAGAGAAGTGAGGAATAAAATATGATGCAGGGAAATGAAATGTGGGTTCTGTTGTCATCTTGGTTCCTGGCTGTCACATGGACAAGTCTTTGAACATTTCAGACTTTGCATTTAAGTTAGACGCTTAATCAAGGCTCCTGTTGATTTCTGTGCATATCTGTGGACACATTGTGCTTTTGTTTCTGTGTGTGTAGACAGTGTTGGGAGTCTGTGGGGCATGTATGTAGAAAAGCATGAACTTATTTAATGAATTTGCCTGCTCTTCCAGGACATTCAAAAGAAGAGGCAGAACAAAGATCTGATTGAACTGCAGGCCTTGATTGACAGCCACTTTGAAGCCAGAAGAAAGGAAGAAGAAGAACTGGTTGCCCTGAAGGAGAGAATTGTGAGTCTTTGTAGAGTCGTTTCTCTGTGCTAGATTATGAGATTTGCTATAGATGAGAAGCAGAATATGTTAGTCCTCAGAATTTGGCAGCAAGCTGTGTCTCTGTGTAAAGTAGAGACTGTTTCTATTAGCCCCAAGAGGATTCTTGCCTTGTCAATCCTCTCAGCCTCCTGCATTTTGCACCTGGAAATTCACAGGGAGCATTTGGATTAATTGTAAACCCTGTCCTGCATGCCCTGGCAAGGAAATAGATAGTTCATTGTCTGTAAACTAAGACTTTTGGTGATGGTGGTAGTCGTGGAGGGAGATAATGGATGCTGGGGGGTAGATAAGGTCACACTGATGGTTCTGTGTCTCTGCTACTGCCTCTTGCAGGAGAAGCGCCGAGCTGAAAGAGCAGAGCAGCAAAGAATTCGGGCTGAGAAGGAGAAGGAACGCCAAGCCAGGCTTGCAGTAAGTGTCTTTGCATCTCTCTGTCTTGGCATCTAAGGAGAGATCTCTAGAGATCTCTGCCTCAGACACTCCGGAGAAGAAACGGCTGCCCTCTTATGGCAACGACAGGAGGAGGAACTGTCAGTTCTCATTGTACTTATCTTGTCACGTTTCCTGCGTGACACTGGCTGTAACTTGCTGCCATGTGTCATCCTCTATAGGAGGAGAAGGCACGGAGAGAGGAAGAGGATGCCAAGAGAAAAGCTGAAGATGATCTCAAGAAGAAGAAGGCTTTATCCTCCATGGGTGCCACATACAGCAGCTATTTGGCTAAGGTAAAAAGCATGTGGAAGGAATACGGAAGTATTACACATTGGGGCTGAGTGGCAACAGTTTTCATTACAAGGTGAGAACAAAGCTTGACTGTCTTCCTTCTGGATTCTTAGCAAGTTGTCTTGTTACTCTGTCCCTAAACTCATTTCACTCACCCAAATTTGTGTTGCCTGGTATTGACTGATGTTCTGAAAATAGGCTGACCAGAAGAGAGGGAAGAAGCAGACAGCTAGAGAGACAAAGAAGAAGGTCCTGGCAGAGAGGCGCAAGCCCTTGAACATTGACCATCTCAATGAAGACAAGCTGAGGTAACGTGCTTATCCTCACTTATTTCAGGTACACGGCAGTGATTTCAAATTTGAATGTAGTTATTGGACATTTGTTCTTATTGTTCTGGGAATGCTCTAGTAAAAGAATTAGGGAGAGGAGATGGCCTTCCTCAAAATTCATCAAAGGACAATATTAGATTTTACCCTACCTTTATTTGGAGGAAAAAAAAAAAGCCCCAAAAAACCAGACTATTAATGAAATGATTTGGTAGCCTTGTATGTAAACAGAGATGAGTCACCTACCAGATCAGCTACAAACTTTAAATCCAGCTTTGATGCCAACTGAAAAAAAAAAAAGACTTAAGATTAAAGACTGTTTTGGCATTTATATTACAGCAGCGTTCCCAGAGGTGAGATAGAACTGCTAAAATATGAGTATGGATTTCTGCTGAGTCTGGAGGACCTGGAATTGAGTGCGGTGCTACAGAACAGTCTTTAAACGATAGTCTGAACTGCATGTGTTGGAGTTTGCATACAATAGAAAAATGAGATTCGCTCACCTCTGTCCTAAAACAGATGAGATGTGCAGTGGTAGCTGTTCTGCTTATCTGCCTGCTCATCTAATTCCCCTGGATTCTTGTCCCTCGTTAAGAGTTAGGGGAAAAATGAATCTGTTACTGCCTGATATATGCAAGAGTGGGAAGCTAAAAAGCTGTCAGATGAGAAAGCAAGACATTGAAAATCATTGAGTAGTTTTAAGATGAGTAAGGGTTTTACGAGAAGGTGTATAAATTGCCTCATTACTAGTGATCTGAAAACCAAAGGAAATGTACAATGTGATGTGTTTCTCCTGTCTTCCTTTCTCCATAAAAACACAGAGACAAGGCTAAGGAACTGTGGGATTGGTTATACCAGCTGGAGAATGAAAAGTTTGACTTTGCAGAGCAGATTAAAAGAAAAAAATATGAGGTGAGTTGAGAAGCCCTTTTGGTCACAGCGCTGGATCCAAAACATAATCTGTGGTTTAAAAAAGAAAAAAAAAAATGTGGCAACATCATTTGTTTTTCCAATGCACTTTTGGAATATTTACCCAGGGAGGCACTTGGATCTGCAGTTCCCCTCGTATGCCAACTTTTGCTGACCAGATTTAATATTTTAGGCTGAAACTGAATAGACCAGTTTGAAGGCTTTGAAAGCCCTGTAGAAGATGAATTCCTCACACACACAAACTTATTCACTCCTGTTGATCATTCAGATTCTGAATTTGCTCATCTGCATTGCAAAGTAATATTTTTATCCTGTCTGATTTCACACTTGAATGTTTTGAGTTTTATTCTCGTCCCAGATTCCCTGTGGACTGAGCTCTTTGGAGTTGCTGAAACCTGTCTTCAGCACCCGACCGAAGTGTCATCTGGTAACAGCCACTTGACGTGTTCCCTTTACAAATGGTCACAGGGTAGGGCTGTGCTTGCCCATACCAGACTTCATTTGGTGCCTGAGAAATCCTGTTGGAGATCTCTCTGTCCTGCTCTTCTTTTAATTCCCAATTACCCAGACACACACTGACAGAGGACAAGCAACATCAGTGTAATTATCTCAATCTCTCTTAGATTGTAACACTGCGCTGCAGGCTGCAGGAGCTATCCAAGTTGTAAGTACAATGAACTTGCCTGTGCAAAAGCAGCAGCAGCAAAGGCTACCAAATGCATGAGCCTGCCGCATGGTCAGAGAGCAGGTGCCAGCCAGCAAAATGATCCTGGGCTCCAAGCACAGAGAGAAAAGAGAAAACTGAATCTTGTGTGTCTCCCTTTCCTTCATTTTTCTCTTCCTTCCATTCTTCTGAAAGAGATGAGGATGGAATTTAGGAATGGAGTTGGAGATTTGACAGTGAGGTGGCTAAAAAGTTGAGCATGCAATCCATGTAGATCATGTCTGAAGATAATTCTCTTAGCAGCTTCTAGTACCATGTGGGAGACCACCCAGATGTACCTGGGACACATGCAGAGGCCTAAGGATTCATGTGTTGTATCTTGGAATTTGGAGGAAAGAAAGGAATGGGTTTGGGAAAGATTCTCCGTCTTGTGTGGCCACATGCTTATCCAGACCCAAAACGTGGGAGAGGGCCAGATAAATGATGGGAGGCCAAATAGATGTGGAAAACTGGTATTTAAGGCCATGGGAAGGGAAAATCGTACAGCGGTAGAGGCCTCTATGCAGAGTGAGGAATGGCCCATGAAGAAAAGCAAGGAACGCACAAACTATGCAAAACAGAAGAAAAGGGCATAGCTGAGAGGGGAAAAAGAGACAAGTGGAGGTGGGGGGGAAAAAAGTGGGGAGAAGATGATGGTAGAAAATAAAAAAAAATGAGGAGAAAGGTAAGTGGAAAATAGCAAAAGGGAACAATGAGCAAGAATGCAAGGGAGAGACAAATGAAGGAACTGGGACACATAGAGGTGGAGACGTTATTTAGTTCCAGTGTCTTTTGCTCTTTGGTGCTTTATTGGAGAGTGGCATAGTCACTGCTACAAGGTTACTAGTGAAGGTAAGTCTTAAGTCCTTGGGTCAAACTGAAGATAGAACTGGTTCTCATCCACATTTGAAAAATATTTGATTTCAATAAATGATTTAAACCAATGCTGCAGTTATTAAAACTTCTACAAGTAAGTACAAAAGCAGCTGATCTGCTGATCTTTCCTTCCATGTGTTGTCTTGTTTCCTCTGATGTTTCAGTCTCTTATTTTGTTTCTGTTTACCATGGAAAGACATGAACCAGGAAATACCAGTTTTTGGGCCAGCGCGAATGTATGATCTCTTTTTTTTTTTTCTTGTTTTGCATGTGGAAAATGTCAAATGTCAAAGTCAAAGGCCACTTTACATAGTCAAATGTTAAGTCATCAGTTCTTGGACCAGCAGAGCCAGTAGAGAACTTTACACCAAAAACAGAAGCAAAGCATAAGTCTTAGTACATGCATTTTTCACCCAAAGCAAATAAGGGAGAATGATGACTGGGTTACTAATGAAGCGGGGCCAAAGAGGGTGCTTTTTGTCACTGTGGTCCATTTGGATATTCCCATCACCTACAAGGAAAGAATCCCAGGATTTCACTAGTGAATCCAGGTCTACAAGCTAGGACTGAGATGCGAAGCTAGGCCACGAGGCTTGTGCCGAGAGGTAGGTGTCTGCTTTCCAAAGCATCAGGCTGAAATCTGTAATTTTTCAGCAAATCAGCAAAATTTTGGAAGGTATTTAGAGCCCCCACTTCAACCTTTTCTTCTGTGATTGATGCAGCTGCCCAAATTGTTGTCTTCTTCAGCTGTGTTAAAAATCTTCCTCCCTTCTTGGAAGGTGGTAGCTGCTGCAAGCTCACATCTTCTGCGCTACCAGCCAGCTCCAGCAGAATATGTGACCCATCTTCTTTCAGTCCACTGAAGCTCCTTAGCCCTACAAAATCCATAAGTAGAGGAAAAAGGAGAAGGTGAGGCTGGCATAGGCAAGAGGAAGAGGCTGTCCAAAAGCTTTCCAGCTGGCCAAGGTGAAACTCATTCCAGTTCACTCCCCTGCATTTTGATGTGCCAATTCACTTTCCTAATAAAGGTGATGAAATTCTAGTTCTTGTTCCTCTTGAAAAGTGAAATTGGCTTGCAGATATATTACCAACTAGCAACATTTCCCTTCCTAAAGAAAGGGTGAGTTTTATTTCAAAGGAAGTGCTAAGCTCTACCATAAGCACCCGTTTTCAGCACTCCAACAGGTAAAGTCCCCTCCCTGGGAGGGAACAAGGTTGCTCAGCAGATACCTTTAAACCCTGGTCGTGTATGTTGTTTGCAGATTGTCACCCTCAGGAACCGGATTGATCAGGCTCAGAAACAGTAAGTACCCATATCCCCTTCCTAGCTCTTGGCTGGGGATATGATCTCAGTGTTTGAAGTAGTCACTTCAGCCCCAACGCTGACATTTTCTTGCTGTAATGGAATGAGGCTAGAGATGAAAGGGCAACTGCCATCCTGCCTCACAGTGAGAAAATGCCAGAGAAACTGAAGTGAATCTAGCAGCTAGTACTAAAAACGTTGTGTTTCTTCACAAGGTGTCAGCAAAATTTCCATCTGCTAATCGATGGGATCTCCAAACACCTGACTGGGGTGCTTTGAATGCAAAACGGGATACAACCCTTGTTTATGAAGGGTAAACAAGTGGTTGCTAAGATTATAAGGAATGATGTGTAACACGACTAACACCATGGGATTACTGTTGTGAGTTCTTCTCATTTGTCATCTCTCTCCCACCTTCCTTTTCCATGTGACTTCTACTTAAATAGATTTTTGACTCTTTTTTAACTCTTGTATGTGTTTACAGTGGACTTACTAAGAGAACTGGGGCTGCCTTCCCACTTGCCCAGTCCACCCAGTCTTATCACATGAATGCAGCACTGTGGGCTCGTGTGTAGGTGCCAAACATAAGGCTTGACCTTCTCAGAGTATTTTCTTTAGAGCTGTAGGCTCATAAACCTCCACAGAATGTGCAGCTGTAGAAGGATGCCGTGGTTTATTTGGGCGATGCTGCCCTTTCTAGGGGCACTGTCACACCACCCACTGCAGGATGCACTATTACTGCACATTTACTCCCCCAGGAGACACTGTACTCTTTTTAGTGCGATAGGGCATCATTTAGAAAGGTTGGACTGGAAAGCCCAGAGCTCCTGAGGTATTTGCAATTTTATTTCTCTGCAAATCAGCCTGGCGCATTCCAAGGCAATGCCGGTTAATATGTCATAAAAAGAGCAACTGATCCTTTTGCTTTAGACTGATATTAAGTCTCTCTAAGCACACTCTAAAGGTTAGGCATAACATTAAACATCACAGGCCTTTGTGGAGGTAAAAGCACTCCACCTTAGTTTGAGTTCCTGTGCTGGGTTTTGTACCAGTGGAATGAATTTCAAGTAAGCAGAAACTGCTCTGCTGTCTCATGTAAAGAGTCGATTTTCAGAATAGATCAAGTCTAACTTGGTCAAGAGGTAAAGTATTCTCTATATGTGTGCCTGAGTCACTATGTTAAGTCCTCCCATTAATAAAGCTAGTGTTCTTGAACCAATTCACCCAGCAGCGCTACACAAATCTCCCAAAAGGTTGCCTTCTCATTCGTTTTGGCTCTCTGGAGGAACCGGTGACCTGAAGGTTGCTTCCTGGTTCATGGCAAGGCCCCACCACAATGTTCTGCCTCCCAGCCCCACACTCTGCAGTGTCAGAGGGCCAAGTTCACATGTGCTTTGGTTCAAGAAGTAGCTTCATCATCGTGTGCATGAGATGGAAGGGTCCGGTGACATGAAGTATCCCAAAAGGCACTGCCTATGGGAGCCGGTGCAGAATCTAACCTGACTAACTTCTTGTCTGGACTGAATCCAGGCATGCCTGTTTTTCAGTCAGAAGGTAAGTGGCGTGCATGCAGAATTGCCCTTGGATGTGCAGAAAGATACTGGAGTTTGCCTGAGGTGCTTTGTGTGGGAAGTGTAGCTGGACTGTTCCCATGCACTCCTCCATTTAGCAAGGCATGAAAAGAAGCCTTTAAAGGTTGTTCAAACTATTCTAAAGACTCGCTCTCGTGATGTGAGGAAGAAGTCATACTGCCTTTGCTATAGCAAAGCAACTTTCTTATCAGCCCCTAGCTATATTTAAATTATTATCCACATTATTTTGTCTCCACTACCAGATGCCTAGTGCATCTGAGGTATTAGACTACAGCTCCTGAGTTTTCTGTGGACACAAATCTATAACCTATATTCCAGATGAAAGTAGTCTTGAATACTGCAAGTGTCAAATCTGTGACTGGATAGGTCTGTCAGTGCTGAGATCACCTGGATTTCTAGTCTGATACTGCAGGAATCTGGAAATGTCCAACCCTTTTAGCCATGCACATCCTGGAATTCACTGAGGGCTTGAGGTGGAGTCTGATTCCACAATATCAGCCCGTTTTCTCCAGGATGTGCTCTGTGGCCCCCGTGCCCACTGCCTCAGAGGTAAAAGGAGCTCACCACTGACCCGAGAGCACAGTGGTCGAGAGCCTCATTGCTACTGTTGTGCTGACGTGCTTGTCTTTCCTTTTGCATTACAGCAGCAAGAAGGCAGGAGCCAAGGGCAAAGTCGGTGGGCGCTGGAAGTAAAGAACCAGGCAGGACGGCCCGTAGTGGCATGCCTGAACCCTGCTGGTCTCCTCTTTCTTCCTTCACAAATCATTGTGTCCCCATGCCTCAGCGATAACAGAAGTCTCAACATCAGCCTGAAATCATGACATCAGCCTGGGCTGGCTATTGCTGCTGCTTTTCTTTATCCCTCCCCACCTTGGAGAAGTCCAGTGATTTCCTGAATCTGAAGGAAGCAGGTTCCTACAGGAGCTGAGACGACTCCTCGCTGGCATCTTTACTACCTGCTGAGCATGTCCTTTAATCCCCTGACACCAGCCCTGTGCCATCCTGTAGATTGCTGTGTACAAATCTCTGGATTTTGTAAATAAAGCGCGACCAGTGTCTACTTCAATGACAGTTCTCTGGAACAGTCTTTTGTGCTTTATTTAGGGGCATCTCCTTTTGCCAAGGGTTTGGGTGTTGGGCTGAACCCTTAGTTATTAAGGTGAAACACTCTAGTTCAACAGCTGGGAATGAAGTTGCATATAATGAACAAAGAATGAGGATGGGAGACTCTGGTTTATGGCCGTGATATGGGTGGACAACAAGGACCAGCTCTGCACTGGGGGGGCTCTCAGTCCATGAGCTGCCAAGCATACCTGAAGCAGTCAGGAAATGGATAATGGGAATCAAAGCATCAGGAATGAAGGATTAGCTCCACAGAAGTGCTGGTTTTCAGCAAGAAGTGGTAGTTTTCAGCTCAATGTTTCTCAAGTGCTGGTGTTTCACTGCAACATGTAGTACCACTGGTTCAGGTACCACCTTAAAGAGCTGGAGGCCACTGAAACCCTGCATACATATAATAAAACCCATCATCAAAGCCTGATTCGTTTTGGTTAATTCCATGCAAAATCAAAGGCTGCCCCCCTCTGAACTGGGCCAGAACAGCATTAAAAAGCTGTGATTAAATGAAGTCCCCGAGCTCTCCGGTTGGATGCTTTTTCTCTGCTAGCCTAAAAACGCTGTGTTGGAGAGAAATGCAACCCAGGTGCTGTCCCTCCTCACCCAGCCTGCCACAATTCTGGCTCTAGCTAGCAAATCTGTGACCGGGAAGAAAAGTGGGGGGAAAAAAACGATTTCAGAGCAGGCGAAGGGCTGCCCCTCGCCCTGGCGCCCTGCGGCCCTTTCTGGCCCCACTGGTGCCTCGACACACGGCATGGCCACAGGAGAGGCTCTGAACTAGGCAGTTTCCTTGGCAAGTCACTGTGTTTTTTGTCTGCTTTTCTGAGGTGACTTGGGGGTGTGTGGAAAACACACACACAAGAAGTTTGGGCTTGGGGAGAACACATACCCCAGAGCAGAATGCACACCACAAGTTTGAAGTTTGTATCTTTAATAAGCAGGACAAAGGAACCCAGACAGGTGGGAGACAGAGTGGAGCCAGGAGTGGGGGGAGACTGCGGGGAGGCTGGAGCGAGGGGGTCACAAAGGAGGCAAGCGACCTGAGGTGCCAACACGCGGAGGGAGGCACCGAGCTGGGTACAGGCTGTGACTCCTGAGCCCCTTGGCCAAAGGAGAGGGCACCGTGGCCGGGAGGTTAGGATAAAAGCCCTGCTTTTATCCTAATCCCCCTGGCAACCTGAGAGACCCCACAAGGATGTGCCCGGTGGACTCCCCCTTTATCCGAATAAAGTTTTGGGTCCCCTCTGTCTCCTTTTGGACACTCAGTTCTCGGACACTGAGATTTTTCCGCACAGGGGTTTCCTTGGCCGTTGCCCTCAGGCGGACGGGCCAACCCCGCTCCTGCTTTCCACGCTTGGTCTCTCCCCGTGGCTCTCTCCCAGGCCACGCTTGCCCCCAAACCGCTCGGACAGGACAACTCCCGGCCATTTCCCGTCATAAGGACCGAGCGGGGCTCTCGGGGCTTGTTCCTGCTCCTCCGCGGCGGCAGGAGGCGCTGGGCCGGGGCCGCGGGCACGGCAGGCGGGCGGGAAGGCGGCGCGGGCTGCGCCATGGCGGCGCGCGTCAGGAGGCTCGTGTAGGGGCCGGGAGCGGGGCCGGGAGCGGGGACCGGGAGCGGGGCCGGGAGCGGGGACCGGGAGCGGGGCCGGGAGCGGGGGCCGAGGTCGGGGCCGGGCGCGGGCTGAGGCGGCCTCTCGGTGTCCCCCGCAGGTACCCGCTCTTCCAGCCCGGCGGGCCGCAGCTGCGCATCTTCCGGCCCGACTTCTACATGGTGCTGGTGCGGCCCGGCGTGCCGCAGCCGGAGGACACGGCGCAGTTCCGCGTCTCCATGGAGTGAGTGGGCCCGGTTCGGCCCGGCCCGGCCCGGGTGTCGTGGCGGCCCCTTCCCGCCGGTGCAGCCCGCAGGGACCGGCCAGGGGAGGCCCCCAAAACTTCTGTTTCTCTCTCCCTCCTCTCCCGCAACCTCCTTCTCCTTGCTTAGGATGACGAAGCTGGACATCAGGAACTACCTGGAGAAGATCTACAAGGTACCGGTGGTGGCGGTGCGGACCAGGATCCAGCACGGTACGTGCGGGAGCGGCCGACCTCTCCAAGGGCCTTTTCCCATGCCAAGCTGCCATGGGCTTCATGTGTCCCGGTCCAAGCCCTGCCTGCGGCCTCCTGCCAGCCCGGTGGTGCATTTGCTCCTTAAGGCAAAGATACGCCCCTGTATATTTGAGTAGTTTCCTTAGACTGTGGCATAACTTTAATTTTATAAGGAAAACTGAATCTGCAAAGCCTTAAAACCTTGTTTTTTACCTGGTTTCTGCAGTCTGCTTTTGTAGTTGCGGCCACTTGTCTTTGACCGCTGGGTGTCTCACTTCAGCGGGAGCTTTTTTAAGTGCTCCCAATAAATTCATACAAGCACAGGTATTTTTAAAAGCCTATGGCCCTTATCTGGGGTTATCCAGGAAGCACTTAGAGGATGTGGTATGGTTTAACAAAAAGAAAAGCAGAGAGAATGAGAATATTTCATTAGGCCTTCAGATAAAGCTCAAAAGATACCTTTAACAAACATTCAGCTTTTCAGCCCTTGTAACTACTGCACAGAGCTACGGACCTGCCACTTCCACTCATGGTCCCTCCCAGCACCCCAAATAACCCAACTGCTTTCCCTTCCCATTTGTTTTAAGTTATTCTAAGCCCCAGGTGGAGCAGGCAGACCACTAAATGAACAGAATGAATTTTGAAAAGGGCCAGGGCAAAAGCTGTAGTAGAGGAAAATGGGAATGAAATAAGAATTAAATCTTCAAGAGGTACTTGTAATACTCAGATTAAGAAAAAATATATCTGCAATATGCTTATGTGAAAAAAAAAAAGGGAAACCTTGATACCAAGCACTGTAGATCTAAATATTTGTAGTTCTAAGCAGCACTGGAAAATATTTGTGCTTGTCCTTTTAGCTGTTTGCCACTGCTTTAGAAATGGTGCTAGAATATATATTTTGGGGGCTAAAAGGAGAAAGAGGTAAGAAAAGCCTAATAATTAGCTTAAAGGCCTATCATGCAGTGAATAAATAGAGCTAGGGATTCCCCAGTGACCCGCATACTAGTTGAGAGTCGACATGCTTTGTGTGCTGTGGAGCAGTGGGTCACGCTCGTGTTCTGCAGTGCTGGGTGGCAGTAAGGGGTGGCGCCTCTGTAGCTGCTGAGCAGACTTTTCCTCTTTGGTCCCCGGGAGCTGTAGATGCAGTTGGGACTGTTTATTCCTTCTGCTCCCTATCTGGCAGACCTGCCCTTGCAAATTTTGTGTGTGACCATCTGACCACCCGAGTTCAGTGATGCTCCCTTTCCTCCTGAAAGTGAGGAGAGTAGGATTTGCTCATTCCAGTACGTTTTAATAGTGAGATACTACTGCAAGGGGTGTCTGTGTTAGTACTGAAGAAATATTCCCCCTAACAGTAAATCAAAACTGAAGAAGAGCCCTCCTTTGGCTTGGCTGTGCTTTGGGGAGCCTGCAGGTTCTGGAAACTAATGGAGGGGGCTCTCTTTGTGCAGGCGCCCACAACAGAAGGAACCACAAGAATCAGAGAATAAAGAAGCCGGATTACAAGGTCGCCTACGTCCAGCTGGTGAGTTAACGTGGGTGCTCCTGGGGTAGAGGAAAGGGCTGTTAATCAGCCAAGCCAGAAGCAATGACCAGTGAATAGCCCAGTTGGCTGCGTATTTCTGCCAGTCCTTTAATAAAGGCATCACCGTTAATACCTGCCAGACTGCAAAACCAGATTTATGCAGTCTTAAATGATTTAGTGAGCAAATTCAAATAAATAGTTGGTTTTCAAGTCCCGTTTTGTTCGAGGGCTATATGTAAGTTATGGCCTGATGTCATATGGTGCTGCTTTGCCAGGAAGTTTCAGGCTGACCCTGTACTCGCTGTGCTGGAAGGTTCACCACTTGTGTGGTTGATTGCTGAAATGTTCAGTAAGAGAAAGAATATAGCGTAAGGATGGAGAAGTTTTTATTAAAGCTCTTTGAATCTTGGAGAAGACTAAGGCATATTCCTTGGGGAGCTTTTAGTCATGTCTAGCAAGTGTGCTTTGTGGCTAAGCTGGGTTCTAAAATATATGTTGGTTGCC
The DNA here is from genome assembly GCF_003342845.1 of Nothoprocta perdicaria. Taxonomy (NCBI): domain Eukaryota; kingdom Metazoa; phylum Chordata; class Aves; order Tinamiformes; family Tinamidae; genus Nothoprocta; species Nothoprocta perdicaria. Next base: position 571,216 of record NW_020455049.1, read on the forward strand.
CAGTGGAAAAGAAGTTTAATGTTCTTAAAATTTTCTTTCATAACAGGAGCATATTACAGTTTAATCTTTTTTTGGCTTACCTGTCCCCATGTGAAAAAAACAGCCAATTAAAAAAACAAAAACCCTTCATATACAGAAATTATTTTAAAGGAGGGCTGTTTATATTGCAAAATCATAAATTTAAAATTGCTGTTGGCAATGCAACCTCAGTGTTACTCCATACAAGGGATCTGTGAGGGGAACACTGCATGATCTTAGAGTTTAAAGACTACATAAAATTTATATGCACTTGGGATCAAATTAAAGATGCACAGCCAATTGAAAATCTGACATTTCCCTTTTTTTTCAGAATTTAAATGAGCTTGGAAGTTTTTCTCTTAGTCTCTTTTCTCTTGGGGAAGGATTGGAAAGAAAAGTGAGGACAATGTATTTCACTGGGCAGCCCTTTATCTTTGAAGGAACAGTACGCCTTGTGGACAGAAAGTAAGAGTTATATTTAGGTCAGGCCTAATCTTAGTTTATTGTGGTGAAGCTAAAGCTAAGGTGCTCTGCACAAAATTTTTTGCATTACAGAAAATCACTTTTTCAAGGAAGATCTGGGCAAGGGGAACGTCTCCCTGGTGGAGGGAAGGCCATTTGTGTGTAGGTTTTTTGGCTGTGAGACATCAGATACAAATGACTCACTGAGAGCACAGCTGAGGAGAGGAATGCAAGGAATCACTTCTCTCTGCTAGTCCCAGCTTGCCTTCCCTGTGTTGTTGCTTAGTAGGTAAATGCAGGCACTTTTCTTCATCATCATAGGTGTTTGCTGGTGACTTTTTTTACTTTTGGAGCTCTTTCCCAGCCTTGAAACGCACATGCATCTTTACTGAGCATTGGCCATTCCTCACATCTTGGTTCACTGTATTTAATTTTTCTATCCATTCACCACTAGTTCTGGTGCCTCAGACACTGAGCTCCCACTTATGTTTTCACATCACCTTTAAGAGGTGAGTGAAGACTGGAACCCAGTGTCAGCTGTGAAAATGCAGCTTTTGCCTTCGTTCTCATTCATGGTTTGATTTTGGCCACCTCAGGCCTGATGCAGCCATTGTTAATATCTGCCTAATTTAGGGAAGTCTTTGGTAACCACTGTAAAATCCCTATTTTCCTGAGAATTGTTTTGCATCTGCCATGAGTCAGAATAACTGGGCTTTCCCACCATTTTTACCAGCTGTGTTTTCTCTCATTAATCCAGTTTCAAGTTGAAACTGCTTATGTCTGGAAAAATAAATGCTTGTTTTCGAGAGCTCTCGGGTTGATCTTCCCGTCGCTCGCTAGGTGGAAGTGTTGCTCTTCCTAGGGTGACGTGCAGGCAGCTCTGTTGTGGCTTACCTGAATGAAGCCGAGGATATTCTCATGGCAGCTCTGCTTGCCTGCTCCCTAAAACATCACATTATGTGTCCCCACACAACATATATATGTCAATTTGCTGTTGGGGCCTTAAAGGTGAAAGGTGCATGAAGTCAGAGTCAATACGTACCCTTAAGCGTCAGGTTAGTGCCCCAGCTGTCCCACATGCAAGAATTGTTGTCCTTTCTTTTCCAAATACTATTTCTTGGAGATTCAGAGCTGTTTACTTTATTCTCGGGCTGTAACTGGACAAATAAATGATCAGTCCAAGGATAATATTTTCACATTAAAAAAATACCTCAAATCATAGAAGGCTGTGGATCAACAATATCTTGCCATTCCAGAGGCTGCCTACCTTTTTATTCCCCTTTTGGAATGTGGTGAGAAAGGTTTTAAGTTATAGGCTCCTGGCCATTGCTTTCCAATGCTGCTTTTTTACACTCTGTTGTTTTCTTAATTAAAATCAAAGCAGCACACCTTTGCCAGCATAAACGAATGCCATATAGCAATCTTTTTCTTTACACTGATAAAGTTATAATTCTCCTACTGTTATATAAAGGAGAAAAGGCCGGTGGGAAACGTTACAGTTTCATCAACATCAGAGAAATGAAAAGAAAACAACAACATCCCCTCCTCCACCTTCGGTGTTCTCAGTGTTTCAGCTCAACAGGTGTCAGCACCCGTGGGAGCCCAAGTGCAGACAAGCCTCCGGAATCCAGACCTATTTTTAATTAAACCTGTTTTGAGAAATCTAATGGAGATGGCTGTAAAAAGGAGCCTGACCTTGTCAACATTAGGCCTAACACCTATTTAGCTGCGTGAATGATGGCACAAGTGGGAGCATTTTTGCAAATGCTTTCTCCTCAAACCCTGGCGAGTGTCCTGTACATTCATTGTAATTAGCCCGTTTGCACGTGAGACGTGGGGGCATTTTTCATCTTGCATCTAATGAATTTAGAGGAAAATGGGATTCTCTGTGTGCTCTGGCGTTGCCGTGTGGATTTTAAAGCCGCTTTCTATGCGGTTTGGCCATATTTGTTATTTTAACATCAGATATTACCACAGAGATAGTAGGAGAACTGTTCAAATGCATCGAGTTATTAAACTTAGCTGCGTTTGCCGCTACCGCTGGACCAAATCCCACGCTGTTGGGAGTCCAACATTTTTTGGTTAACGACACTATAAACATCACTTTTCTCCTAATTCTGAAGGACAGTAGTAAGTGCTTCAATTATCTAAATAATCAGAAGACCTCACAGTTGTTTACATGACCAGTGTTTGCTGCGTCATTCCTACACCATAATATCTGTGCTGACCTACTATTCCTAAACTTTTGAAGGGATGCAAAGGTCAGAAGAGTGTAAGTGCGTTTGTGCTGGATAATCCTTCTTGCAATTTTCTGACATGAGGCTTAGCAGTGGAAAGGTTAACACTTGACTTCATAGGCCTAATTATGGTCACTTAACCTCCCATTAAAGTGAATGGAGGCAATTTGTACCACTTGATGTGGTAACTCCTTCTGTAGACTCGGAGAAAAAGGTGCGACTCCACCCTAAATAACCCAAAAGACTGAAATGTAAGCTGAAAATATTTGCTCGGCGCTTAGGTCACTTTCCATGTTGAAGAAGGTCAGTATTTAAGAAATGAGTCTTCGTAAGACCTAGTGTATAAGTCGGTTTTACCTCTGGATAACGCTGAAGCAGGGTCAGGTGTGGGCAGAAGTGGTGCCCATTTCTGTAGTCTAAACATTGCACCATGTATCTCACTTGGGTATGACCTTAGAATTTGTAGCGAAAAGAGAAGTCTCTGGGAAGACCCTAAATCCAGCGTGTCAATAGATGGAAACCACCACATTGCCTTTAATTTTATGCCGACAGCAAAATACCTGAACGACTCCCCCCTAGTTTGCTTCTTTCTTGGTGATTTATTTAGACTTAAAAGCATTATGAAGACTATTCAGATACAAGAGGACTTGATGTTAGAGCTTGCCCTGAAAAACGCCAGAATTTGTTACTCTACCAGCTCACATTAATGGAAAAATTCTTCTGTTGGCAGCTTGGAATCCAGTTCCAAAACAGATTAATTTACATAAGCAAAATAATTTTTTAACAGTATCTTTACCTTTCTAGAGAGTTTTCCCTCGGCAGAGCTGTGTCAGGTAGGAGGATATTCTTGCCTTCTCCCCACTGCCTCTGTGCTCCTAATTAAGGTAATCGTGTGCCAGAAGTTCTAAAAGAAGCCCCAAACTTGGCTTTTCTTAGAGCCCTTTTCAGTTTATTATCTTCAAAACTTAACCAAAGGAAGGACCTTGACGAAATGACTTGCTAAAGGTAACACAGTGAACAATGTCGGGCTTAGGAATAAGCCACGTGTTTGCTTTCTGATGGCATATGCTCACAGTGCATGTTGTAGAAATTTCTACTTCTAGAAAGTAGAAATCTAGTTGTAAATTTTGTCCCAGTTAGGATTTTTTTCTAAGCATGTGTTTTTATTTTTTTAATATGGTTGTCAAACAGGTACTTTGTAGAAGGTGAAAACTTGTACAAAAGAAAAAAAAATACTGGTTTGAACAGCACTACATGAGAGAGTGATGATCCATCCATTCCTTTGGTGGACATTTTTTTTTTTGAGAAGGTGACCTGTGAGCTAAACCTTTGGTGGCCTCGAATCATGTCCAAGATGCACCGAATGTAAACATGCCTGGATGGCCTCTCAGCCCTTTATGTAAGTTGATGCCTCTTGGTTTTTGTGAAATTTTGAAATACCCAAAATACAGGCTGCTTTTGAAAACTAGCTACTGAGCATGCACAACAGCTATTTTTCTTAGGGTTTTCATCACTCCAGAGTTTTACAGTGCAGTATTACTGCATAGCATTGTTACTCAAGATTTATCAACCTTCAGTTCTCAGGGTGTAGTGTCTTGGCTGTTTCCAATCGTGTCTGGCCGCCGGCCAAAATCGGAATTTCTTCACAAAACAAGATCTGGAAAGAGCCAACGTGTCTGTGCTGATTTTTATTTATTAAAAGACTCCAGATGCAGATTGACATTTTCAGCTCAATATTTGACTTTCACCAGCCTTGCAAGGGAACTGTGAGCGTTTTGATAAACAGCTGAAAGGTTCGCCTGGTTTCACTACAGCCTCTGTGCAGATCTCGCATCTCTCCCTCTCTCTCTCTTTCTCTCTCTGCCTCTATCTGTGTTTTTTTAAAGTTGTTTTGCAATACTCGGTGTAAGTAAAATTGCCCTGCACGTTCTTCGTATAATTTAGGGACAACTTCCTTGACTTCTGCAGTAAGGGACGTGCGTTGGTGCTGGAAACCAGTTGGTGCTGCAAAAGCACCAATTGAAAGTGCAGCGAAAGAACAGCCACTCACTACACTGACCAACGTAAACAGTTCTCAGACTTCCAGTGTAGCGGATGTCTAGCATGTTTGCCTGGAATGTTTTCCAGTTTCTTGACCTAAATGGCCTCCTTTCCACAGTGGATGAGTCCTTAGAATTGGCCTTACCTGTGCTATAGATGCCATTGGGCTCGGTGGCTTGCTTGCAGAACAGTAATATTTTTCAATGTAAATCAAATTTGTATGCTATAATCTTGGGCAGTCCTTAGCCTCCATGGTGCCTCCTTCCTTCTCCTGGAAGTTTCAGTGCGCTACAGCTCTGGAATAGTTTGAGGACGTTAATAAGACCTAGTCTGTGCTTCAAAATGCAACTGTGCTTTAATTGTCACGGGGCAGCTCTGGTAGACATACCTGGTGGTAATTTACAAGTACAAAAGAATTGAAACCCCAGAGTATACTCTGGGGAAGGGAAAACGGAGATTTGTTCCAGTTGAGCTTATCCAGGCGAGAATCTAGGAAAGAGCAATGTACACAGCAGCTCCCTTGTTGTTTTTGTAGTATGGTCAGGCTCTTAGGAAACCCCCAAGAAGTATGCACTACAAAAACAACTGCAGCATTGCTGTGTATGAGTTGATATTTCCTAGATTTTAGTCTGGATAAGCTCAACTGGAATAAGCCATAGGGTTTTTGTGTGTATTTTTTTTCTTTTTTTCCTCTTTCTTTTCAAAGTATATGCTTGAGATTTTAATGCTTTCACACCTGTAAATTACCACGTTGAACATATATAGCTGAATGAATCATAACACGCGCTCAGCTGGGGCAAGGACGTGGTGACAGTTTCTTCAGATTGAATAATGTCACATTTCTGCTTCCTGTATGTACTCCGGGTAGCCATGTTGTGGGAGGTTCACTTGGTCTCCTTTCTGCAGCCATTTCATAACTCGACCTCAGGGCTGGTTATATTTTCTGCATAAGTGTAAAGAATGGGTGATTTACAAAAAAAAGTGTCTCAGGTTCTTAACTGCTTTTGTTGAGATTTCTGTGTGCAATATTCTGCTAAAGAAGTCCAGGAGAGCTAAGATTTGTAAGTATTTTGGAGAATAATTATTAAGTGATCCCTAACAGTTAAGTGTTTTCTTATGCAAAGTTGTAGGCTCAATGGAAAGAAATGGAAGGGCTGGTACTGTTGAGTTTAATGAAGTTGTGCTTAGTGCAAACACCACTTAGAAAGTAAGTAGATAATGTTAATGGGATAGAACATTTCCACAGAATAATGGTTTCCTGCTGTTAGATAAAAACCAGAGACCAAGCAAATGTTTATTTTCCAAGTGGGAGACATAGATCTGATGATGATGTTGTACTAAAGCGACTTGTCTGTTAGGCAGAATGACTGATGCAGATGTAATCACTTTAATCTCGTCACTGATGTATTAGACAGATTGTTCCCAGCGTAACTGTTTTACACTCCCGTTTTTATTCTTGCTGATAACAGACCTCTGATAATCTGTTATTCTGTATTCCCACATTGCCCCCTCTAGCAGCAGCTGCTAGGCCTGAACTGAGGTCTCTCTTGTACTTAGATGAGAGCTAAACAACTGTAACCGTTACCCATGGTTTGAGTATTAATAAATCCAGCGTCTCCTCCCCTCTTTCATCCCCCCGACCCTTCCTGCGTTTTGCTGATGGTGTTAACTTTAACAGAATCATTTATTGCACTGGCCTTGCTGTTACTGTATGACTCAGTACATCCTGAGGCTGGTTGGAAATGGAATATTTTAAGAAGTGCCCCATCTTCTGTTCATTCACATTAATTCTTCAAAGAGCGATGCCAATGTCTTAGTTTGCACACAGAGGAGAAGAGGCTTAAAATCAGGATACTGGGAGAGAGGCTGTGTGTGTCTGAGGGGGTGGGGAAGGGTTTTTGGGAGCTGACAGGTGAAACTGTCACTGAAACGGTGATATTCTCTTGTAATTTTAAATGAAAGCATCATAGCTCCTGCAGAAAGGCTGAAATGTTTCTTTGACCATTTGTTTTCTCTCTAGGGCCAAGGACAAACCTTTCAGTTTCCCAACCTGTTTCCAGAAAAAGAACAAACGCCAGAAACTCGCTCTTTTGATGAGTTCAGGAAAAAGTATTTCGAGAAAGAGCTGCAGAGGCAGAGAGGCGACCCCAGACGAGGTGGAGTCCCCGACTGGTTTGGACTTTGATGCAATAAGCCGGCTGCTCCGAGAGATTTTAATCAGCAGAATTTGCACTCGCCTCTTCTTGTAGGAACCAAGGGTTTATTTTTGAGCAGCCCTTGCTAGCATGTCTTTTTACCTGGCTGTTTGTTCACGACTACAACAAAATGGCCCAAAAGAAATAAAAAGGTAAAATATATCCGACTGCATCAGATCTTTCCTGTGAGCTTGTTGACTGTTTCTAAAATGTGGAGTTGTTTGTTGTTGTTTCTGACTGTGAGTGTCATTCTGCTTAGCCTCTTCCTGCTTCTGTGGGTCATCTGAGTGAAGCAGGAGACGCAGTTTCCAGGGTAAGTGTGGTTTGTGTCGAACAGGGTGCGTAAAAGGCGAGGCAGGACAAACAGAGGTGGGAAAGAAGTTGTAGAAAGCTTGACTGTGGGCTCAGGACGTAGGTTCACTTATTGTCAGCTGCGCCCTCCTGCTGTTTTGCGGGTTGCCTTTCTTCCATCGCGGCCGCCTTTCCCTAGGGATGTTTGCGTGACCCCATTCCGCTCCCTTGTTAGGTGGCACCTCGGGGCTGGGACCTGCTGGCGGGCACACGTCCGTGTGTGTGTGTGTGTGTGTGAGCCTGCGGTGCCGTGCAGGTGGCGAGCCGGCCGGGAACGGCTCCCGGCACGGCGGCGGCCGCGCTCCCGCCCGCAGCTACCTTGCACGGCTGGCAGGAGGCCTCTGTGGACACAGTTGTATTGGCGTAAAGATACTGCTGCCAGTGTGGACTGCTTTGTGCTCAGGGCGAGTGAAAAGGCTCTTTTTACTTCTGGTTTAACTCCCGCCACTTCTAGGTTGCTGGTCTAGGCTAGGGCTTTGCTAAGCCTTCGGGGCTGCTGTATTTGGGTTTTTCTTTTGCCCAGCTCTGCTGTTTCTAATCAGTCTAATGAGGATAGTTTCTCTTTCCCTTTGTCACATAGCGTGTTCTCCCAATGTGTCAGAAATAGTGGAAAAAGCAAGGAGAAAGCAAATGACTTTCCCACAGATGAAGGGAGGGATCCATTTCTGCAGGCCACTAGCTATGATGGCAGCACGGGCAGGGTTAAAGGCACAGCTCAAGTGGCCCTGCCTTTTGGATTCTGCCACTTGAAGCAGTTGGCAGGGCCCTGAATGAACCCTCGCCTCAGCACTTCTACCCGGGTGCTCTCCTGTATTGGTCTGTGTCTGAACTTCTTGTTTGGACGGCTAGCAAGATGTTTACAAGGAAACAGCTGTTCCCCCAGAGAAGCCATCTGAGGAGGATTTTAGGCACCCTCTCCTGTTCATTAGTCGTCTCTTTCCTCCTGCTCCTTCCCCTCCGCACGACAGTCGACCATCTCCTGCGGTTTGTTGCTTACAAACCCACCCCGCTCGTTGTCCAACTTCCAACAGGGATCATGCACATGATCTGCGTAAGTCAGCTGGTACTTAGAGAGAGATGCCCTCAGAGAGGAGGGAGATAAGGGGGGATTTGCTACTCCCGTGTTGCTGACAGAGCTACAATAGTAGAGATGGAAAAATACTGAATTCACTGAAAACAGTTTTTTGTTTGGCATGTCTGCAAAAAGCCAGTGCTTTCTGACTTTGTAGTGACACGTGAAACCTAAGGTTAAACCAGGAGCTGGCCTGCAGTTCTAAAGTGGGAAGTCTGAATTTCTAGTCTGAATGCCTAGATAAAAGGGTTTCCTCTGATATTTACAGCTCTCATTTATGTATTTATTAAGGGGACTGTTTCTCAAGCTTCCAGCTCGATGTGGAGTTGATCCACATGGGGGTTGGGAATGGAGTCAATTCATGCTGGAACTGGGGCTCTGCTCCTGCAGTATAATATTATGGAATTTGTTTTCTTCCCTTTTCTTTGTGGTGGCCTCCAATACAGGTAACTCCGTCTTCTCCGTGGTGAAGGTAATTGAAAAGAGTTCGTCCAGTGTTGCTATGTATCTTCCTAACTGGCTAGTCAGCCTTAAGCAAGCAAGCAGACAGGTATGTGATAGTTCTGGATGAGTGAGGCTGCATCCTCTATGTTAGGTGTGAGAGAGTTGCTTATATATAAGGGTATATTAACAGTCAGCCTCTCTGCCTTGCCTGTCCTGGTGCTCAGGAGAGGTTGGAGTCAGCAGCTCGTGTACTGTCACTGAGGACCCAAGCTGAGGAGTTTATTGCAGTCCCAGATGAGTTCTAGGCTGAGTGAGTATCAAAAGTCCGGGGCAGATCTGCCGTGGTTTGCAGCTCTGTGGTTTCTTTGTGGGTGAATAATTTCTAGTTCATGTTCAAGGCAGGTTTCTGTCTGGAATGGCACAAAACAGAAGAAAGAGATGAGCAGACCCATATTTATACAGAGCTTTGGCAACCGAGTTCTAACAGATACTCAAGCTCCTTGTGAGAGAGAGAGAGAGCTTATGCTACCAGCTGCTTCTCAAATAGTATTCCTGTGAAATTAAGGTAAGATTAAAAAAGAAAATTCAAAGTCTCCACCATTATTTTGCTTTAAGGCCCCTGGTTGCTACAGAAATGATTTTTTTTTTAAAAAATGATGTCAAGTCCTTCCCAGTCCCCTGTTGGCCAGTATTTCTGAGGAAGTGCCAGTGACTTTAAATGTTTTGCATAATACAGTACTCCACAAATCGCACTCCCCATGCTCTCCAGGTGGGATAGAAAGTAATGGAGATAATATTTGAGCATGAAGACAAAATCTGCGTCATGTACCAGCGAAGCACAGCGAGTGAGTGCCGAAGCTGGGACAAACACTCTGAATTACGTGGGTCTGTTCACGACATTGCTCTCATTCCAGCACATCCTGGGGTTTCTTCTCTATGATGCAGAGGCTCAGTGGGTCCTGCGAGGTTGCATCTAGCCCCGCTCTCAGCGAGGTGTTGAGCTGTCCTTGGCTCTATCATCAGCCCTACCTGTGGGCCAAGAATCTGGACGTGCGCTCGAGGAACTCCTCCAAGGAGCCAAGCGAGGACCTGGTGGAAGAGCCGGATGTTCTCTCGGTGGGAAGAGCCGCGTCCCGCGCTTGGCGCGCGCGGCCCTGCAGCTGCCGGCTCCCCTGGCGCGCGGGGCAGAGGAGGAAGGCGCCTTCGCTCTCCTCGCCGTGCGTTACGGCCTCCCGCAGCGAGGGAGGTTCTGTTACAGCAGGCGCACAGCCGGCGTTGCTACAGCGGTGCCCAGCGCACAGGAGACCTGGGGCGGCCTTGGGGGTCACTTCTCTTCGCTGTTTATTAAAACCAACCGAGCTACTGGCTGCTGCTCGGGTGGAAGCTGATGGTGGGGTGGTTGCTGGTGGAAGCGGCTCCCGCAAGGAAGTGGGGGCGTGTGCAGGTGACAGGCTTGCTGTGCCTCGGATCCACTCGTCACCTGAGCTGCACTGCGTGAGCTCGGAGGAAAAAGCGCTTGGGAAGTGCTCGGCCTCAGGGTTGCTTTGAAGTGGCCAGGCGTGTAGTGCAGCTCAGCTGACACGAGGTTAGTCACGGAGCTGCGCTAGCCTCGGCCGCTCTCTGTAAGCCCCGCTTTGTCAAAGAGGTTATTAAGTATTTCCTGCAGATCGCTGGTTACCTTTATTGTCCTGTGCACCATTCCCTCTTTGTTACACTACTTGGTGGTCAAGAGAAGAGAAAAGGTTAAATGGGCTAAAAGATGGGAAAGAAGTAAATACTCCTTTGCACTGCTTTGATGAATCCCAAAGGAGGCATATTCTAATCCAATTAGCAAATATCCCTGCTCTCTGCACAGGAAAGTCAAGTCACATGGAGGGTAAATGGCTCACTTCCACAACTGAATGTGTCTGGGAATGGGTAATCCAGAGCTTCTGATGCTTTCCCCCCTACTGGGACTCCTGAATTACGCATCTCGTGACAGAAAGAGGCATTCAGTGATCTGATCCATTGCTGAGTAGCACTAGCACTTCTGAATGAATGAAGCACTGGGAAAATTTTGCTTATTTTATCCAAGGTGGTCTTGCTGTGGAAACCCTGTTAACGACCGGCAAATTTCAGATCCCTCTAGGTCATTCCAATTATATCGAAATTTCCCCCTCCCCTGCCCCCAGGAAAATAATTTTCCATATTTCAATTGATAGACTGTAGGACAGACAATTAGCGCTTCAGCTGCGGGCTGTTTGTGGAATAACTTGCAGAGGGTGGTGAGGGCTGGACAGAGGACGCCTGCGTAGTGCGTGAAACGAGGAGAGGTGCACAAAGCCAGCACTATTTTTGCTAGGGGCACCGAAAGCTGTAAAGCTGTTATCTTGACAGTGCTGCTTTCTCCTGAAGTGGAGTTCAAGGACTGCTCGCAGTCCAAATTAAAGCAGTTGTCTGAGAATGGCTTTCCAGGGCGGCCTGCGTGCCAAGGCTCAGAGGTGCCCTGGCTACAAAGGAACATTGTGATAATCCCCTCTGACCTCATGCATGACACAGATCATAAAATTTCATGCCATAGGTTCTGTGCGTAGGCCAGAAGCCTGTGGTTGAATGCTACCTGGAAAGGATTTCAAGGCTTAAACTTGACCAGCATGGCAGGGCGAAGTGAATTCCCCTCAATAAGCCGGGCCCAGGCAGCACAGAAGTCAGCAACATGTTGTCATCTGACCTGTGAATTGCTTAAAGTGCTTGTAATAGGGAAAACTGAGTGTTTAAGAACCAGATGTTTGTAGGAAGGGGAGGTAATTTTTGTAAATATTTTTTTTTTAATGCAGAAGGTTTTAGATTGGCCAAGATAACATCCTAGCTGAGACATTTCTTTAGAGTGATTTATGGCTGTTTAGACAGAACGTAGCTCTGTGCGTGTTGTGGCTTATCAAAGCGTGTGCTGCTGGTGCTGGTGCTCTCCTCCTTTAGAGGACAGTAGCTGGGTCCTGGGGCAGAACTACTTGGTTCTGTTACAACACTCACAGCTGATTATCAGTCTTTTCTCCCTTCCTGCCCTCAGCTGCTTGCAAATGCCATGGATGAAAATTGGCTACAATTTTGGAGTGCCAGCTAGACTCCAAACAAGAGGTAAGAGACAGGTAAGAGGCACCACAACTGTGTCTGTACAAGAATGCAGAGCTCTGAATTGGGCACTGAATTTTCCTCTGTGGAGCCTGGTACTTTAGAAAGCGTTTTGAGGCCACAAAGTGCTCTAGGTAGGTAGGTCTTGCTTGAGATCTGCCCATTAGTTGGTGACATTTATATTGTGTTGTGTAAAGTTCATGGCTTCAGAGCTGGGTGAGGCTAATGATAATCATTCAAGTCTTGAAAAGCTTCCTTTCCTGGAAAAGCCGTGGGCAGCTTGCTCTATTGAATCAATGCGATTTAAAAGCATCTTAGCTGATGTCTGTGTGTCCACCTGAGAGAGAAACGTTTCTGAGAGGCAGGGCACCATTCAGCATAGCAAGCAAGGCTGCAGCTGGAGAAGTGAAATGAGTAGATTAGAAAGGGAACATCTGTGTCGTCAGCAAGCGTTATCCTCCTAAACGGAAGGAGAAACCATGGAATCGTTCTGGATCACGTGCTTTTCCCGGGAGCCTGTGCTGGAAGCGCAGAGCTGCAGAAGGCCTCTTAGGTCGTGCAGTCCATCTCCCCACATAGGGACTGCTGCAGGCGGAGCTGTGCCAGGGCTCGCACACATGGCAAACCCAGCGTGTGGTGTGTCACAACAGCTGTCAAAGGCTGCTCGTCATACCCAGAGTCTCTAAACATCCTGTTTATCCTTGCGAGGAGGAACACTTGATTGAAAGATAAATACCAAAAAAAAAAAAAGAAAAAGAAAAAAGAAAAAATAATGGTGCTAGGAACAACATTTGCCCTTGGGCTAACGAACCTGAAAACAAAAGAAAATAAACATAGGATGGAGGCAAACAGATTTCCGCGCAAGGCCAGACTCTAAAAGGGATTTAGGAGCTTAGCTTTTCTTGGCACGCTTGAAAAAGAGCGAGCCGCCGGGTGCCGGGGTTCGTGGGGCTCCGTGGGTGCGAGCGCGCCGGGGGGAGAGCACGGGGGAACACGCGGCGGCCGCCGCGGCGTGCGGGGACTGCAGGAGGACAGAGCTGCGCCGCGCAGGGGCACCCCGGGGGCACAGCTTGCACCTTTTATTTTATTTTTATTAAATGCACTGAAAAAATACTCCCAAGTTGGCAGTGAGGGGGTTTTTTTTCTTTTTTTTTTTCTTCCCCCTCTGTTTGTTTGTTGTTCATTTGTCGCTGCACGGGAGGTCTGTTTACTTTGCTCAAGAGAATGAGGGACCCAAGAGACGCTGCTCTGCATGCAAAGCTTTTATGGCAGGGGCTTGGGGAAGAGAAGGGGAGGAACTTTCCAAGGCTTTTGAAACAGAGCTGAAAGAGTTTGCGGGCTGTTTCTTTTGCTTCTTTGCCCAGCACACGTTGGGCCTAATGTTGCTACTGCTTTTGCAGACATAGCTGTGCTGTGGACTTCAAAGGACTGGACTGGTCCTGCTGTTAAGGGCTGCTCAGGCAGATGGCAACAGGGTGAGCGTCAGGAGGCCCGAGAAGCCCTTGGACTCCACACGGAGCCTCCGAGTGGTTTGGACTTGCTATGGAGTGGCTCATCATTAGCTTATCTAACACTGCAGAGCCCCCTCCCAGAGCAGAAGACCTGTCTTGGTGGTTTGCTTTGAAACCGCGTGTGGAGCAGAGCTGCTCTCTGCTCCCACCTCGCCAGGAACCCTGCTGAATGACCTGGCCCCGAGGACCGAGCTGAATTCAGCTCCCTCTGTACCAGTAGGATCCTCTTGCAGACAAGACCAATGAAGCCCAACATTGCAGGGGGTTGGGTTTTATAAAAGGGGGCTTTTCCAAAGCTTTGAGGCAACCTTCTGCTGCTGAATTTTGATACTTTAGATGACTTAGGTGACCTGTGAATGGCCCAGTTTCCCCAATGGGGCTTTGCAGTGATTGTGACCCAGCTGAAGGTCCAGCTGACTGAGGGGTGGTGATGTTGAGCACTGCTCTAATGTCCCCCTTCCAGATGACATCTCAGTGGACAAGGCAGTATCGTCCAGCTGCATCTTCCTCGTATCCGAGGGTACAACAATACTTGGAAGAAGAAACCAGAGGAAAAAACCAAAGGTGCAAATAAAATAGGCACAACCATTGGGTTGAATGGGTATGTAGCAGTTAGCTCACCATAATGTGAGGAATATCAAGGGAATGGCTGAAGAATGTGATGGATAATTCAGCCATTGTGGACTTCAGAGCAGTGTGGTCCTCTGCTGTTTGTGGCTTTCTCATCCTTTTTGACTTAGGAGAGATGATGGAAACTGATGGGACTGCCTATAGCCTCAGCCTGCTCACTCCGTTCAGCACAGCTTTTCTCTAGCAGGAGTCTGTTCTTTGACACAGCCCCAGTGCAGAGCAGAACAGAAAAATTTAGGTTGGCACAAGGTGCTGGTTTCTTTTATCTCCATATTTCCTGTTTTAATCAACAGGAAAACTACTCGGCACTGCTGAAACCTCTTTCTGTGCTGTAAAGGATCCCTTGAATGCTGAGACGCACCATGTTGTTTTGGCTGCTGTCTGCAAAAGCAGGAGGAGTTCAGAAACCAGCTGTGAGTGTTGTTGAGAAAAAAGACCCCTGGTTAAAAAAAGAGTTGGAGAACCCGTAATTGTTCACACCGGAGGAAGGAGGAATGAGGGGAAATGTGATTAGAGATAGGCAGCAATACCTCCCTTCACAATGTATGCAAGTGGGGGCTGTCAGTGAACCCAAAGGAAAACATGGTAAGGAAAGACATGGAAATATTTTCACTCGACGGCGAGTTAGGTTAGTGTTGTGCAATTCATTGCTATAAGCTATCGGGGCCAAGAACTTTGCTGGATGCAGACACGCTTCTGACTGTTTCTGTGGCTAACCAGGATATCAGAGGGCTAATGGTAATATTAAAAGTATGAGACGTTTGGAAAGCTGTCGGTGCCATGTGCGTCAAGGCATAAAACAGCGCCAGCAAACAGAGGTAGGGATGGCAGGAGACTCGCTTTCTTGGGAGGGAAAATAGCCTGTGAACTCTCTCTTGCAGGGTTTCTTGTGCTCACCTCTGGATCAGCTTCTGCCATGTTGCAGAGTCCCAGCCAACATGGAGTGTAGACAAGAAGGCAGATGGTATGGTAAATATTCTTTTTTTTTTTTTTTTTTTAGAAGAGCTGTCTCACCTACAATAATAGTCTAGTCATTTGTTAGACCTCCCTGTGGGGAGGTAGAGCTACCTTCTGAATTCTGTTCTCACAACTGCACGGCTATCAGTTGTGACCATCTCGATGTCAACGGAGAGGAAAGTTAATTCTGTGGCCATAAAATCAGGAGAGGGAAGCTGTGTTTGCAGCTGAGCTTAGGTCAAGTCCTTCATCTCTCTTTCTGCCTTGGTTTTTGTGTCATGGAAATTATTTAGGGATGACCTCTCTTATTACTTATTTTTTTTTCCCCCTCTTCTACCTGCTTAGCTAGTAGAAGGGAATTTAGGGAATCCCTAGTGAAAAGTGCCCCTCCCTTTCCTCTTTCACTGATTGCAATGCCCTCGCTGCATGTGACATCAACATATTGAGTCTAGTTTTCTAGTTTGCTTTTTCTTCACACTTGAACTATCTGGCAAGAGTAACCTGGGAGCTTGCACACCTGAGCTGCAGAGACCTGCAGCTCAGTAACATCTCCTCAATAAGAGTGGTTTATGGTGTTTTCTTTTTGCTGCTTTTAATAGCTATAAGCCATCTCTATGCAGAGTGTTTCTTGACACTTCATGACCAGCTGGGCAAGGGGCCCTCGTACAGGTTTGAAGCCTGTAATGAGTAAGAAGAGTGTAACGGGTTCCTGCCTGCTCCGGTCACTTGCTGGCTGCCAAGGAATGCTGGGACCAGAGGTCATTATTGCACAAGTAATTAAAGATTCATCAGCCCTACCTCTCCGATTGCTTAAGGCCATTGTAGTAAGGGACGGCTACTCCTGCCTGCCCGTAGTTATTTGTTTTTTTGCCTGCGTTGTTTTTCTTGGCTTGCGGGGAGGAATTATGAAGACTCTTGACTAGGATCTGGAAGTCCTGCATCCTAATGCATTTGGCTGTGGCCCTGGCTGTGTTGTGGTACATGTTAGTATTGAGGAGTGTAGTGTCCTCAGGGCCCACTCTCTTCCTGTTCCTTTCCCGAACTGAGCTGCCAGAGAAGAGTACTTTGGTGGTGCTCAGAAATGAGGAATGTCGTCCAGATCCTGGCACAGGGTGGGTGAGACTGGAGAATATCTATAGAGAAGTGCATCTGAATGGCTCTAGTGGCATCCGCCTTCATGTTAGCAGATGCAAGGTTTTGCAACAACTGTACTGGACTCTGAAACTTGAGACTGGCTTAAAATATAAGGGTTTCTTGCACTTTTCTATTACTTTTAAGGGATTCTTTCTTCTGTCTGTGGTTTCAACCCTGGAGTTTGGATTTTTGTATCTTTGCGTTATAGACAAGAAATTTTTTCTTTGTCTTTTAAATAGCTGTGGAGATATGCATACAGCCATGGCCTTCTTTAATAAAACAAAAAAAAATCCTCCCCAATCCACCCCCCCAAAAAACAAAAACAGAAAAAACAGGAAATACTGTGAGCCTTTACCAGACTCACAAAAGCAGGACAGGCTGAGCCACACTTTAACCATCTGTCTGTTGAGATCCCGAGTCTTTGGTGTTTGGGGAGCCCAGCCCACAGGCATGGGAAGTCATGTTGGCATCCTTCTGCTCCTCCTTCTGTGGATGGTCTCAACCATGAACGAAACATAGCACTGACTGCCTCTGTGCTTCAAGAGTCATGGAAGAAACAGCTGAGGAACAGGGAGGAAGAGCGAGCTGGCTGTCAGCCCCATTGGTCCAGGGGCACTATAAATGAGTCAGGGGATGTGGTTGACACTAGGTGGACATTTCCTTACCTCCTGGGAATGTGGGAGTGAGATGATCTTGGGTCATGCTCATCAACTGCCTCCCTAAAGCCTCCTTGTTGCTGAAGAAGGTTTGCCCCAGAGAGCCCGGCTGCAGGGTCTTGGCTGTGGCCCAGGAACAGCTTGAAGGGCACATGCCGGGTAGGCAGTTGGAGCAGGTGATGGAGATGATGGGCTGAAGGAGGGAAAGTGCAGAGTGACAAGGCGAATGTGGGAGACTGTGTGGGAGAAGGGGAGGGCAATAACTCGACTCAAAAGGAGCCAGGGGCCAGCAGTGAAATTGCCCGGAATAACCGGCTGAAGCAGAAGAGCCCTAGTGGAATGATGGACTTGGCAGACCGAGGTTATTCTCTGGGCCTGCCTGCAGGGGAGTCGAGGAACTTCTTGGTCGGTCTGCAGGTTATGTCGAATCAACAGCCCCGGTGCCGGTCGCAGCCTGGATGCTCCAAGGTAACACTGGTCTGGCAGCAGGGACAGGGGTGTCCCCAGAGGTCCCGGAGCACTGTGTTTTGACACGTGAGCTTAGTCCCCAAAGCCGCCGCTTCGCAACAGACGCTGCGTAATGGCCTGTTCTGCATTTGTATTTCATTTGCCTCCCATATGGGATCAGTTTTTCCCTTTTCTTTATTTTTTTAATAGCGTTTTTCCTAGTCATAATAATCGGCGTTCCCCCCCCCCCATTTTTACACAGCTGGCTTTGATTGGTCTCAGTCCTGCAGATGCTCCTTCTGCCTGAGAAGAAGGGGCAAAGGTTCCCTGCGTGGCGGCGCGAGGCAGGCGGCCATGCCGGGGGGTAGGGGAGGCCCAGGCGCTCCCTCCCCGGTCTGCGCTTTGCTGTGGCCCCGACTGGCCTCTCGTGTCGCTGGCGACATTTGCCAAGCTGCGAGGCGATTCCTGCGCCGAAGGCCTGGAGAAGGTCGCGAGTTGCCCAGGCCGGCGAGGGGGCAGGATGCCCAGCCACACACAGGCTGTGGATGGAAGGGGTCGATGCCCTTCTGGGCGAGGAGGCCCACGTGTAGGCCGAGGCCAACTTGGTTTTGTCAGTGGGCCGTTCGCCTTGGGGCAGCTGCGGGCTGTGCGTCTCGGAGCGTGTAAGGTACAGGGCACAGTAAACCTGTGGACCCCCCCATTTAGAGGGGCTGGTAAATGTTTGAAGTGAAAAAACACCCCGATTGCACAAACTTGACAGAGGGGGGAAAAAACATCTTCAAGATGGGGAGGCGGACTTCCCTGATTTTTAGGGTGTGAGTCAAACATGAATTGCGTGGCAGAAGGGAGAAATTTCGCTCTGAGGCCACCTAATCCCCAACTGCCTGGTGTGGGGTTTCTAGCAACTTCCTTTGAAGCAGCTTGTGCTGGTCACCGCTGAAGACGGACCATTAAGGACATGGCTTCTCGGCCGCTGTGTTATGGCTATTCCTGCATTCCAAGCACCATCCAAGAGAATGAGACATAGCATTGCACAAGAGCAAAAGAAAGTAAATGTTTACAGGCACAACGCACATTTCAGCTTGTTACATGTTCCTGAGCAGCGAGAGAAATGAAACAATAATTAAAACAGGTCCCAAGTCTCTGTGTGTATCTTGGCTTGCGGCATAGTCGTCTTGGAGCGCTGCCTCTGCCTCTCTCTGATCCCAGGCTGAGCAGTACCACTGGGCCGTTACATCCAGGTCAAGGTCTTTCCAGTTACTCAACGTACATTGTCTTTCTGAGAACTGCAAAACCCTTCTGGTGAGGCAGCTTTATGGCTTGCGATAGACTGGGGGCTTGATGCTTTCCCCCGCATGGTGTAGGTCGTGCAGGGCTCCCTGGCTGATGAGGAGATGCTTAGCCATGGGTATGTGACGTGTTGGCGTGAGGCAGATTTATAGATTGCTTTATCCTTGTGGGAGGAAAGGGGGTGGGGGGAAGAGCAGAAGAGCAGAGTTGAAAATAAGTAGACATTTAAATGATTTCTTCCCTGAATTATCCCTTTTTAATGGTCTCATTTGGCTCTTCATGTCTTTAGCTAAGCTATCGAAGTGCGATGGGGCTGACATAGCTAAGGGCTGCAGCGTCACACCTGACAGCTGTGCTGGGAAGCCTGTGTGAATAACTGCCTCTGCTCTCTTGCTCAGAGCATGAGGTTAGTCCCAGCAAGGCTTGGAAGTAAGCGGAGAGCAGAGAGATGACTCTAAAATACCGTCGTCCAAGAAATGCTGTATGGCTGATGGTCCCTGGGTATCCCATCCATCCCCCAAGCTTGGCTTTGCCTGGGCCTTTGCACCGAGAGGAGAATTTAGGTCACCTTCAAGCTAATTCTTGGCAAGAAGAAAGGTCTTTTCAGTAACGATCAGCACACTGTGTGTGTAGCACGGGAAGTTAGACCTCGGGGCCTTTTTTGTGTGTCCCTGACACGCACAGCACTGCTCTGAGACTGTCAGTATCTGATGATGAGCAACAGCCTCAGCTGCTGACTCACTTGCATCTCTTTGTGGCTCTCTCAGTCAAGCAGTGAGCTAGTCGAATATTATTTGTTTTGCTTGAGATAAGGGTGGTGTCTATTGAAGGTCTAAATGTCTACGCTTTCTGTAAGGAACAGATGGAAAGGCCAAAAAACATCCAGCAGCTGCTGCAACAGAGTATCTCGAAAGTGGCACCTACAAACACTATTTTTCTACCTGTATTTAAGTTGGGGCAAATGTCTGCAACCATTGCTGAATCTGCAAGTAGGTGGGATCTGTTATCTGGCTTACAAAATACAGGATGCTTTTAAGAGTTGACAGTTGCATGGCTTCTTAGACTTATGCAACCAACTTCTTGTTATGGAGAAATGTTGATTTTTCTGTAGGGCAAGTTTCAACCTGCCTCTATGCAATGGCTGTTACAACTTCTCATCAAGCATGAGAAAACTGGGTTTGATTTGAGAACTGCTGGATTTATTGTAAAAGCAAATCATAATGTTTGAATGAAGTCGGAGGGGAAAAAAGTTGGCCAGCGTGCTTCTGAGTCAAAAAGTCATGAAAAAATGACTTTAAGAATGTGGTGTTTATGTTTCTCTTGCTCAAACAGCTTACGACCAG
Organism: Nothoprocta perdicaria; assembly: GCF_003342845.1. NCBI lineage: Eukaryota > Metazoa > Chordata > Aves > Tinamiformes > Tinamidae > Nothoprocta > Nothoprocta perdicaria. Next base: position 591,114 of record NW_020455049.1, read on the forward strand.
CTCTTCAAAGTTTTTTTTTTATAGTTATATCTCCTTAATAACTTGAATAGCAGCTATTATTGAGGAAAATATAACTCACCACCATTAGAAACATTTATGTTGTATAACGTGTGGAGATCCCAGCATGGTTAAGGCGCCAAATTTAGTCCCGTTACTGAGGATGGAAAGTTGTTTTGTTCTCCCTTTTCCAATGAAGTTTCAGTGGAAATAATACAGAGCAGAATAGATGGGCGTGATGACATTTCTCTAGCTGAGAGCTATCAAAAATCTTCCTGTAAAGATTGCCTCCTTTGGTCTTACTGGAGCAGTAAAGGCTTGTGTTTGTAAAGCGGAAGCGCCAGCTTTTCAGAAGTCTGATATTTTATAGGATGCTTGACACACAAGCCATAATTCTGGGATCTTGATTCCCGTGTTAAGTCCTCATGCTTTCAAATTCTTGGAGCTAATTTTCATTGACAATAGGAACATTCCTTGAAAAATGCTGATGTAATGAAGTGCGTGCTACTTGAGATTAATAGATTTATTCAGTGACTCCTTTTTGAAGCTTTTGCGAAGTGCCTTAACATTTTTTATGTTTCTCTAACTGCCAACAAAATCACATCGCAACAGTTTGCAACATTAGTCAGATTTTGACACTAGCTCACGCAAGAGGCAGTTTTCACAGTCAGGAATCATAAAATATTAAAGAAATTGCCGTTATTTGAAAACTAGACACAGTTCAGTGAAGCAGATGGGCTTGCTAACAGTGACTTAGGAGGTCTGTAGCACAGCTGTGTTGACACGGATTATAGACAATCAAAACTGTATATAAAGTGCATGCCATAGTTTTAGTTTTAAGCATATTGCTAACATTTAATGAAGTGTGTAACCTTATATGGTTTATGTATTTTTGTACTGTAGCTGCAAGTTATGCTAAGGCCTTGGCTAAACCTCCTCAGAAGTCTCTACCGCTATTTGTAATGCAGGCACATAGACCTAGAGCGCCAATAAGCCTTTGATTGAATCTTGATTAATGTAAATATGTTAAGCCTGTAGGTGCCATTCCAGCCTAAGAAGCTTCTCGCAGCTTTTAGCCATGTCCACATCAGAGTTAGCCTCCCTCTGCTTCAGATGCTTTCCAAAGACCATCTGAAGAATGTTTGGACTCGCTCGTGAAGGATCAGGGATACAGACGTTTCCTGAAGCCCCTAGCTTTCTTGTTTGCAACACCCTTCCAATAAAAATTAAGCCCTCAGACACAAACTTAGGAAAGGAAAGAGGAAAACAGAATTCTAATATGTTTCACAACTGTGCTCTCTGATCCCTGGAGAAAGGTTGGGTAAGAAGTGTTGGGTTCTTACATGCTTGTCTGTCCTCAAAGTTTTCAGTTAGCTCTGTTTTACTAGCAAGGTCTCTTGGGGTAGGTGAAGAAGTTGCCTAATCGTTTCAATGCACTGCTTTGACCAACTGGTTCTTTGTATGCCCAGACTTAGAAGGGGAGCAGGGATCCTTTGATGGCTGCTTTAATGTTCTTTGGATGCTGCAGATGAGATGTATGGTGGGAGGAGGACGACGTTCTGGAGCCGGGTACTTTACAATAGGCTCTTGATGTGCGAGACGGATTTTTCAAAAATGAGCCCTGCTCTGGCTCTGATGCATCTCACTTTTTAGTAGCTGCTTTGGTGCCAAATTCTGATGCTGGTTTGCCAAGTGAGCGGGCTGAATATATGCAGCTTCTTGTGTGTGTGGAGTGGGACAAGGCAACCCCAACATGGGGCCTAGCTTCTCTCAGAGTAAATCTTTGGGCTATAACCCTCCTGATTTGCATCATTGTCAGCACATGCTAGGAGTTCTGCCACAATAATTGCAGGTGCACGTGATGAGAAAGGAGGATGAACCAGAGGAAAATGCCCAACATTTTCCTTCCTGTTGTGAGAATATTTTGAAGCGTCTTCACCTTGGCAGTGACTTCTTCGAAGTAAAGGTAGGGCCTGTAATGATGCAGGTTGGGTCGGCATGCAAAAAGCAGACTACTGGCATGCTCTCTCACGCCTTTCTATCTAGACTACGTGGGCTGCAGCTAATCAAGGCCCTAATAACGGGATCTTGGTGTGTTTTCTCCTCTCACCTCCCGTGAAATGAGAGTTTCACCTCTCATCTTGGTGTGTTTTCCAGGCTGACGAGTCTTCCTCGTCTGTTTAAGGTCCACTTTCAGTGGAGCTCTTCTCATCCTCCTTGGCCAAACCGCACACAGGCAGATGCTTCCCAAAGCCACGTGCTCTTCCACAGCTATTTGGTCTTTCCCATCTCTTGGCTGTTTCAGGTGTTTTGGTGGCCTCTGATTCAGTGCTCCGTGTGCCCTTCTGCCTCCGTGCCTTTCCCTATGGTATGTTTTGGATTTTCTATCACGTCTCTGGTGTCTGGGCACTCTGTCTGCTGTAAAGTTTGTTCTGGGCTGGCTGACTTCTGGCTGCTTTACCAGGGTGCTTTTCACTGACTAGACCAGGGGCCAGTCCCAGTCTGGACCCTTCCCAGGAGCTCAGGCCCCTGCAAGCTGGTGGTTTTTGTATTTTGTGTGCGTGTGCTGTGGGGGGGACCGCTTCCAGAAAGAAGGTGTTTTTATTTGGAATGTGTTTCTTCTCAGCCAGCTGTACCACAGTAAGCCTGAGGTTACTGGAGACTTGAGAAGCCCTTCAAAAATAGCCGTGGTGAGGTTGCCTGCGTCCTCCAAGGCAAGGTTCCTGGGTAGAGGCAGGCTTTCTTTTTATTGGGCAAATTGATATAACCGGACCAAAGAAGCCATAGGATGGACCCGGACACCTTCCCAATTTGCGTGAGTGGGAGGATACTCCGGAAAGCCTCGTCTAAACCCCTGTTACTCCTCCTGTTTACTCCCGCCTTCCATTCCATAAATCCTAGTTCTGTTTTTGCTGTCAGAGCGCAGGTTGTTCAGTGTCACCTGGAGCCTGGGGAGGCCTTGGGTGACTGCTTGAATTCTCAGGAACTCCAAAGCAAATCTGTGCGACTTCCATGTTTTTCGTGGGGCCTGTCCAAGGGACGGTTTCCTATCGTCACTTGGCCTAACTGGGTCACTGTTACACCTACTGGTATAACAGCGCTGCAAACACTTGTAGACTGATGCCATTACTGTGTGATGACATTTCTCTGGCTGTCCAAATATTTCCTCTGACTTGTATTTTCTGTAACATCATTTTTCTCCTGTTTTCTATGGCTTTACAGCACATTTCTCGGGTTTCTTTCCCTCTTTTTTTTTCATTTTCTTTAACATGCTTTTGCAACATGTTCAAAAAAGTGCATAACAGTAAAATATTATTGTAGGACTTGATATAGCTACCTCTCAGTTTTTCTGCAAACATGATAGTTCTCTTCACTTTCCTTTGTGAAATGAAAATATTTAATCAAAGTCAAAATCATATTAAAAAAAATAATCCTGTCAGCCTTTAAAACATGCAGTGCCTTGATTTGTGATTCCCATAAAAATCGCGTTGTCTTCAGGCCGAGCTAAAGGATGAATTATTGCCTTCAGCGGCCGAAAAAATGAAAAATAGTGGAACCTTGTCTCCCTTTAACGCACATGTTCTGGGGGTTACCGATGATGTCAGACCCGTGGTTGTGTCCTTGTGTTCCAGCTCCTTATTTTTAAGCAGAAATATTATTTCCTAATCTCGATAAAACAGTCCAGACAGTGCATTATGGCGTAATTCCTGCATCTTTCCCTTGGCTGCCGTTGCTGGAGCTCTGGCTCTGGGGTTTGGAGGACCACCTTGAGCATTCCGCGTGCTCCTAGCTGTGCTCCGCCTATGGAGCACGTGGAGCCAGCTTGTCACCATGCCTGCGGAAGGTGACATATGTTCCTGGTATATCAATTCCAATGCAGACATGTGCATTGTTTGCAGGCTTTTTTTTTGTGTGTATATATATATATATATTTTTTTTTTCAGAATAAAAAGCATACCAAGAGCCTTAGACTATCCCAAAGCTGCTGCTGCCGCAGCCAGAAAGCTGGTCACATTTGTGCTAAAAGCCGAGCAGGGCTAGCTCAGCAGACCTCAGTTTCTTGGGAAGATTTAATCCCCAGCATGGAGCAGGCCAGGCAGCAGCAGCTAAGCCCTCACGTGTGGTAGCCCTGCAGCCTGTAGCCGTGAGATCCGTGAAGAACAGTCGTCTCCGCATCAGGTAAAGCCAAGTCCCGCCTGGCTCATCCCCCTTGTTCACTTCAAGCCGAAGCGCTTGAGCACTTTGAGCTTCAACACATGAGCTGGAGTGTTGACCAACGGAGTTATCGTGCGTGCGATCTGTTCTTCGCCCTTTCTTTCCTGTTCAGAGTAACTTGAGAATTGGCTCTCAGTTCCTCTGTGACCTATAAAATCATAATAAGAGCTTTACCGACGCCTCTACAATTAAAGTTGAATTGAATTTTGCACTTCAAGCATGACTTAAACATTTATTACTTGCGAAAAATTATACTATATCCTCTCCAAGTTGCGCCAAGCATTCTCTGAGTACCAAATGATATTTCTGGGAGAAATTTGCCACTAAGGAATTGCATCTCTAAACCTTCTCTTACTGTGACATCTCTCCATTTTCTAGATTTAATTCAAAGCTTATTGACTGTGATGGGTAGCCTCCCAGTTACTTCACTGTCCTGTTTTTGTTCAGGATCCTTTTGCATTTTCCTTCTAGTTCTCAACTTGCCATTGCTAAGAATAATGAAAAATAGTGATATAGAAGGAGCTGCTCTTATTTCCTAGATGAAATCCGAATTGCTGTGGAGATGCAGAACTAGACTCTTTCAGTGATGCACAGCAAGAGGATGGGTGGCAATGAACCCGAGTTGCAGAAGTGCAATTCCAGTTAAATATAAGGAAAGAAAATGACATTGAGGAGAGTGGAACAGGAGAGAGAGGTTTCTTCTTCCTGTGGAAATCTCTCTTCCTGATGAGTTGCTGATCTATGGTTTGACTCTGTGGACAGACAGTGCAGTTAAAGAGCAGAAGGTGTGATTTTGGCTGGAAACAAAACTCACGAAGACAACTTGGGGCTGTTTATCATATAGGAATATTGGCTAGCTTCATCCATGGTTCTCTTCAGGTCTCATTTTATAGGTAGGAAAATGTAGACTAGACGTCCCTGACAGGGGCAGGCTGTCCTGAACACAAGAGTGAACCAGGTCATTACAATATACATGAATTTACCATAGTTGAGAAAATGCAGGTTTGATCTGGAAATCTTAAGCATGAATTTCTTTATTTCTGTTAATTCTTTGTTTGACTTTCTCGCATTTGGCATCTGCTTTTTAAAAACTTTAAAAAAAAAATCAGAGGAAGATTTTTATTTATTTATTTTTCAAGAAAACAGTCTGCAGAATAATCTGCTCTCCTAGAGCAAACAAATGTCTGCAGAATAAAACATGCATGCACAAAAAAATTCCATGGAAGGGAAAAAAGCATTACTTGGCTTGGGCTCCTCTCGACATTATCTGATATACAGTCTTATGTTGTCCTTAGATGGTCTGTTGTTGTCTTCCTCCTCCTGAGGAACACGTGGGCGACCATCCGTGTGTGAGTGGCTTGAGGTGTTCGTTGGACTCCCTGCGGGCAGGAGGACGGGGTGGCCAAGTGGAGGGAGCTCTTGTTTGGGCCCTGTACCTGGCTCTGTGGCGGGGCAGCTGTGTCACCTCAGGCAAGTTGCTTCGTGTCTCCGCTCCCTCTCCTGCCCTTCATCCGTCTGCACTGGGATCCCTTGGAGAGCGTCCATCCTGTGCAAAGCAGCACCCTGTGGAGATGCCGGAGGTAGCTCCTGCCTTTGGAGAGAGACCCTCCCCTGCGGGGTTTGGCCACGGGCCACGCTCATGTGGCTGTCCCATTCCTCAGCATAACCTCGTCTCTCTGTACGAGTCTCTCTCTGCTCTGCCACGTGGATGTTGTAGTTTATTTGGAGCCCCCTCGGGGAATCCCTGGGAGAAACCGGTGTCCTTGTGTCATCTGCCAGTGAATAACTGGTGGCCAGAAGGTGGTAAGTGACTCTCTTTGGCTGCCCTTCTCTTGCCTTGCATGCAGCCCTGTGCATGTGTGTGCCAGGGCCTCTCTTTGCTGGGTTCACATAACTGAGAGGGCAACATTAGACACAAGTTAATTCTGCTTAGCCTTAATGACAGCTACAACTTGGACCTGAGCTCTGTTCATACCTGTTCGGAAAGCTTTGATAAAACCTGTTGACCAGAGTGGCTGCTTACCAACAGCTACACGAAAACCTTGGCCTATGCAGATGGCTGGCCGAGATCAGCACCAAAGGCTTTGAAATGATGCCATTTGCCCTGGCCAAAAGTTTGGCTAGCTGGTGTTTGTTAAATTGTGACAGGGAGGAGGTGCAGTTAGCGAGTGAGTAGTGAAGTCATCTAGAATCTAGAATCTAGAAGTGGTTGTGCCTCTGCTTCCAAGGCCAGGTGATTAGCAGATGAACAGGAGTGCTTAATGTTTCATGTTGAAACGGAGTCCTCATTCCTCAAAAGTTATTCATTTCTTTTTACTGGTAGCAAATGAGAGCAGTGGGACTTTGCAGCTCTAGGTATGGATGCAAAATCCTGTTTCAGAGCAGGCCTATGGTTCAGAGCCAGCAAGATCTGTATTAGCTAGCCAGCAGTCAAATGTGCTGGTTTTATGCTAATGAATTAACTGGAAGGACAAGTTAGGATTTTTAAAAAATGGCAAAAAGGCCTCAGGTCCTGGACCACCTTTATTCATCAGGTTCGAATGCCACATTTTCCAGAAAAGAAACAAAATCATCTAGTGCTGTAGTTGCATGGTTGACTGGGTTCACAAGTAAGCACTGTTTGAAGAAAAATAAGGTAAATCAGTGTGTCACTCACTGGGTGAACAAGGAAATAGTTTAGGCCAAACTGATCGTTTTCGGCCCTGCTGTAACAGAATCAATGTAAAATTCTGCATTGATACGTAAATTGACAGCAAGACCTGGAGGTGAGTGATCAGGTTTGAACCTGCTTCAAAAACCAATAAAGAAAGCATTGTATGATGTGAAATTTCCAAGGCTTTTGACCCCTTGCCCCGGGCCCGTTGAGCCCTGTAGAGACGTTGTGCCTTCACCATGCTGAGAGTGTAGCAGAGCTGGGTCCTCTGTGGTGCAAGGGAGGTGGCTGCAAGCTTGGCTGTTTGTCGGGGCTGTGAGGTTTAGTGTTCCCCGTGGATGAGGGCTGCCAGACAGAGCTCAGAGCAGAGTTGCCCAGTTAAATGAGGACAGAGACATTCTGGGCAGGGGAGGTGACTGCTCTTGGTATGCTGGGAATGTGAGGGAAGAGCCCTCTGTGGCACAACTCCATCTGCTTTTACTTATGTCTGCCTTTCATATTCCACGGGGTTTGGGTTGTTGTTTGCTCTTCTCATCGTCTGGACTTTCCTCTAGGCTTTGCGAGCACCGGAGACGCCCCTGCCTCCATGTTTGGAGACGCTTCTCTCCCTCCAGCCGGGCGTAGGGGCTGCTCCATCCGCTGCGACGACGGAGGGTGAGAGCCTGCAGCGCCAGGGCTGGGCATCTCATCCTTGCCCCAGGAGAGCAGCTGCGTTGGCCACCACTCTTCTGCGAGGGCAGTTCCCTCTCCAACCCACACAGCGACGCCGCTCAATCCTGCCGTGCCTTCTGCATGATTCCAGCCTCATGTAACGTGCTTCTGTTTGTACTTCAGGCTTTTCCCCCTTCTCCCAAATCCCATGAATTGTTTGTGGAAACTGTGGATTCCCCCTGTTTGTTGGGGCCCTGTTCAGATCCCATGGAAATCAGTGGAGCGCTTTCCATCAGTGGAAGCCTTTTCCGTTGACAGTGATAGGAGTTGAGTCAGGCACTTGGGCAGCAGTGCCAGAACCAGGCTGGGATGGCTGGTGGGTGCTTTTAAGAATAAGGTTGTCCACATGTTTTGCTCGAGTGAGAGGAGACCAATGAGAGGGTGGAAGCATTTTTGCAATGAATATTAAAGGTCTTCCCCAGACACCAGCTCCCTCTGGGATGAGGAGACCATCTAGGAATGAGGAAGCTCTCGCGCATCGCCAGAAGCGGAGCTGAAATGTGAAGAGCAGCCTGTTTCCAATCAAGGTCTCACACGCACTCCGGCCTGGCTGCTCTCGTAGGATGCAGATCCTGCCTCCTTCCATTGTGACTTCATTTTGATCATCTGTGGGAGGCAAATGGTATCAGTAGCTCTTTTTACTTGGAAACAGTGGCCAAAAGTTCTTGCTTGCACTGTGGTCTCTGCTGAGCTGCCTTCAATCACGCAGCATATGTTCATGAAGTGCATATTGATCATCTCCTGCTTGTTTCCCAGGCGGAGGTTGTCTGCTACAACGGTTTACAATGGCAGATGACTTTTATGAGTCAACAGACTCTTGTTGTGTCCTGTTTCCTGCCGAGTTTTCTCTCTTTTACGATGAACGACTCCGGTTTGTTTAAGGCTCTCCTGACAGGTCAGGTTTGTTTCTTGTTGCTTTCCTCCAGGTTATTTCCAGTTGGTCTCTAACTTTTCTGAAGTTCCAGAACAGATGGGGGACTCTGGCCTTGGCCTCACCACATAGACCAGAGTGGAAAGGTCACTTCACATGTTTTACAGGCTGGACTCATGTTCATCTTTTTCCCAGGAGATCAACTGCGTCGCCACCGCTTTTCTGCAAGTCCAAGGAGGAGAGTTCAGGAGCAGTCCGCAACATTTGCCATTCTCCATTAGCAGCAAGCTGTAACTGACTCATATGCAGCTTGCAGCCCACCTCAAATTCATCCATATATTTTTCTGAGGAATTCCTGATAATATTTGCCCATCCTCATCTCTACAGAATGCAATTTATTTATTTATTTATTTTCAAACCATCTCCCATTTCATCAGGATTAGAATTTAAACCTGTCTTCAGGCAGTCCTTCACAGCTCCTTTGCAGCTGTGTGTTTTACAACCCCGCTGTCTACTTCATCGCCAAGGGTGTTAAAGGAAACTTTGAAGAAAGCTGGACTCAGAACAAACACAGTCAAACTCCACTGGGGTAATCCTTTCATTTTGACAATGACCTATTGATATCTAGCATCCACGGATCACTTTTCCAGTCAGCTTTGCATCTGTCTTGCACAAGTTTCTGTGAGACCTTTTAGCTGATGCGTTATGAGGATGCTATGCATCAGAATTGCTAAAAGTCAAGACATGTAACAACATCAGCTTCACTGCTATTCATAAAGCCTGTCACAGAGGGAAGTTAGTCTGGTTGGACACAATTTGTTTTCTGTTAAATCCCTCTGAGCCACTCTTTACTTTGTTGTCTTCAGTCCCCAAAAAAATGGTGTGTGGAATCTGTTCACTGTATATTTCTGTTTCAGTGTTTTTGGAGGGAATTGCAAATAACCTGACTTTTCTTTCTGTAATCCATAAATTTACCTAATGTATGGCGTGACATTTTCTTTATTCTCACTTTTGTGCACCTCCATCATGTTCCACAAAGACACGTTAACATTGCTAACGGCTTCTGTTCCTTCCCTGTTTTAGGTTTAGATCATACTGCCTTCCGTTTTAGCTGTGTTTGCTTAGTGCTAACTGATGCTGAAAGGCACGAGTGTCTCATGCATCTAGCACTGAGAGATTAAAGCTTGCTCCTTAGCCATCTGGAGAGGACAGTTGTCACATCTGTTACATAACCCTGACTCTGGCTTAGCTGTTGTCGTCTTTGTCACACACCCTTTGTCTCTGAGGTGCAGAGGTGTCTGTGGGAAGGCGTAGGGGAGGCCACCTCTCCATGGACTGGGGATGTGAGAGGCCTCCTTGAAGCGTTGGGTGTACGAGGTACAAGCTGGTGCTGTTGCCTCTTGGCAGCCTTGAGCTGATGATGGACGTTTGTGCACGACTCGTGGTGTCCATGCATGGTTCCTCTGGCCTCTGCAGAGGAAAGGGTGTCTCTGTGTGTGTCCTGGATGACTCATCATCTGAGATATCATCTGGGCTTCAAGGCATTCTGATTTTCAGCCATGTACTGCTGAGGAGTCCGGGTGGATTTCCGTGCAGAGAAACACTGGATCAAAAACAACGTTGGTGCTTCACTTGCAAAAATAAATAAATAAATAAATAAATAAAAAGCTAAGCATTTAGAGGTATGAGCCTTGGCTGGGTGGAGGAGCCTTGCTGCATGAAAAACAGCACAGAGGGGGTGCAGTGGCACTTGCTGTCTGTCGGTCAACAGCGCGCTGCACTCGACGTGCCGCTTGGTCAACAGTGGCCTGAAAAACGTCTTGTAACAAAGTGAATCTAAAGGGGGAAGTAGTGGGCCTCTTTTCCCAGGCCAAAATACTGCAACTGAACAGTGGAAATGCAGGTTGAGGGAAAACTTGCACTGGTTGTTTGCCTGAAAGCACTTAGCCGAGGTGGCAATCCCGGAGATTGTGGCTCTTACTGCAGTCAGAGTAACAGGAAGGTGAGGCCCAAGAGGCCAAACTAGAGAACGGTCCTAAAGAGACGATCTTGGTGTCTCTTGGGGCAAGGAGCTGGTGTGCCCTTTGCAGTGATCAGAGGTCCTGTTCCAGCCTTAGTCTGTGCAAAGAAAGGGTTTTTTGTTACCCCCTAGGGCAGTGCAGGGCACCTCCTTCGAATCAACTTGCAGTTTGAATTGGCCTGCAGGTCCCTGCTTCCTTTGTTATCCCGGGCATGATCCCTGGAACCAGATCCTTTATTCAGCAGGGGATATTTACAGGGCCAAAAAACTAAATGTAAAGGAGACAAGGAGGCATCTACAGAATTCCAGTTCAAGCGGTTGTCTGGAAGCTTGTACCGCACCCACTCTTAGGAGCTGGACTAATATATAACCTGGCAGGCTGTAAATCAAAGTGCTACACAGAAAGTATCCTACCATGTTCTGTTTCTTTTTGCCTGTTGATGTAACAGCTTTTGGCTTCCCTCTTGCCTTCTCACACTCCCTTACTCTTCAGGCTAGTTCGTGACTTGTGGCTGTGATCCTTCCTTCCGCCGCCACGTCCCGGGGCCATCGCTACCTGTGTTGTGGCCAGCTGCGGAGCGGCTCCAGCTGTAAGGTGTGGAGTGGCCTGACTTAGCCTGGGATCTCACAACTGTTCTGAGGAGGTGGAGATTTGTCCCCAGTCTCACTGCCAGTTTTTGGCTTGACTCCAAAACCCACATGGAGGGGCCAGAGTTGTAATTGTTGTGAAGCTCTGGGCCAGATAAGCCAAATAAAGCAGATAACTATTTAGACAAAATAAATAGAAAACAACTCAGCCCCTGATTCTTTTTGCTCTGGGAATCCCCATAGTCTTAGGTTTCTAGGCCTGGCTTTGTTTCCACTTCACCCTCTCTCTCTGAAGAGCCTTTTTGTCCTTAATTGCAACTATAAATAAATCATCATAGCCAGAAGTAGTATTTTTCCAAGTCTACTACTCTAGTGTCCAAACCCTCCAGTTTCCAGGAATTCACTTCATCTTACCGAGAACTTGGGACAAAGAAGTGAAAACTGCATTCAGCCTTTATAGTGCTAGCTGGAGGCTTGGGAAGTTTCCTTCCAGGTATTTTTGTCCTAGCTCCAGACCTGATCTGCAAAATAGAATCAAGCTTAGCACATTAGCACCAGTGTGTCTTCCTGGACCAGCTGCTCACAGACCTCTCCCAGGTAGCCCTTTAGGTATGTTCTGCACTCTCTGCACCTTTCCCCAGGAGACAGGCAAAGCCCAGGATCCCCCAGGATCCTCAGGAGAAAGGCAAATATTGCCTGCAGGGGAGAAAGCACGTCAAGTGGACTAAGCTGTGGAATGGTTGAACCGTTATGCCAACTGCACGTGAGCACACGGGCTTCTTATGACTTTAGTTTCTGTCACCTGCTATTACTAAGCTGGTGTGGGGTAATGATGGAGAAAGCTGACAGAGAGTTGGGGTCTGCTCACAATCCAGATGCTAGACCTCAATTGGTGGTCAAGAACATTGCCTGGATAGCACATGCTGGTCTGTTTGCTCTTGTTACCTGCACTGGTTCAGGTGAGGCAAAATTTGCAAGCTCTTTGCTTGGCTATACAGGATGCTCTGGGCTGTCATGGAAGTCAGCCAAGCTCAAAGGGTCTTGTCCCAGAGAGGACAAATTGTCCTCCCATAAAGGGTTTTGCTGGAGCTAGTAGCACAATCATCAGTGCATGAGGATCACTGAAGAGGAGGAGGCCAAAACCTTTCTGCATATGGTTGATGGGTGTCCAGGTATTACCATGTCATGGAATTAACTGGACACCTACCAATCATAACATTATAATTGTTTTCTCCCGGTGAAATTCTTTAACTTCCTTGCCAGAAGAAGTTCTCCTGCTTGTGCAAACAAGTTTTTAAGTAAAGGGAGGAGCAAGCTAGGAGTGAAAACTGCCTTGTAAGGATAGAGTATTAGTCTTTGTTTCAGTCTAATTCCCTTATTGTCATAGGCACATATGTGATGGTGGTAGTCATGCTTGTGGATTGTCCTCTTGTTCTTCAAAGATCATTAAACACAATTACAGGAAAAGAGATCTTTGTTTCTGAGCAACACTCAGTTTTTATATAAGTGTTCTACAATTTCTTCAGAATGCCTTACTGATGGCAGCTAATTTTAACCATTTGCTTGGCATGAATATAACCCAGCCCTTTTCTGCCCACTGATTCCCATTTATTTTCATGGGGATCGGGTGTCTGAATCCCTAAGCCACCTTCAGATGTGCCAGCCTCGGATCTCTTTCACTTCACATGGTTTCCTCTCTGTTTAAGGTCTGGAGGTGAAAGCCTTCTGTTTTGGAGGGGCCTTTGTGAGGACAGAATTTCACATGTCTAAAAGGGTAGATGTATGTTCAGGGTACCTGTGTCTTTTCCCCAGCTCTGCTCCTGGCCTCCTACAGTTATGGACAAGCAGTATTTCCTCTGGAGGACCTCAGGTGGCCAGTGTTGGACCTCCACTAGTCGGTGTGTGAAGGGGAGCAGGGCAGCCTACCTTGCAGAGGGGCTTTCAGAGCTCAAGGTGACATGTACTTGAGGAAGAACTGGGCATGGTGCCACCACAGAGGGAACAAAATGGGCTATTCTGGAGCCAGGGACAGTGAGACAAGTGGAGTTGGGAGCAACTAAGTTCAAATGCAGCTTTGGCCCTACAGTCAAGGTAGGGGCCTGTTTGTAAAACAGCTCGTGGGTCTATGGGCTTTTAGTGACGGGAACGTCATTCAACAGAGACTTCTGTTTAGAAGATGCAAGATTTCTGAGCGTGTAGAGGCCATAAAAATAATAATGAAAAGGTGTAAAAAAGAAAAAAGAAAAAAAAAAAAAAGTAAGGCCGAGAGAGGCAAGGCAAAGCTGGTTGGAAAATGGAAAGTATTTCCCATGATGAATTATGAATGAAATGAAACATGTTGCAGTGCTTTGAAAATTTCTGAAGCATTTTTTTTCCCCATCAGAAACAGTGAAACCTAAAAGAAGTTAAGTTAAAAAGAAATAAATAAGATCTTAAGCATCTCCTCCCTGCAGGAAATGAGTTCCTCCATCTCCCTTTTCTATGAAAATGTATATTTAGAAAATAAACTGTTTTTCTATTCGAAAATAAAACAAACTATCAAATGTAGAAAGGTTGACCAGCTCTAGGAAAGTCTGGTCTTGTGCTTAAGGCACCGACTTTGGACCGAGAGACCTGGCTTTAATTTCCACTCCTGCTACAAACTTCTCCTGCGTGACCTTGGGCTAATCCTTTAATCTCGCTCTGCCTCTGTTCCTCATCTGTCAGAGGAGGCTGTGACTTCCCCACCTCGCCGGGGTGTTATGAGAGTAAACACATCCGCGGTGCCCTGCGCCTCACCTTCCAGCCAGCCCCTCTCCCGGGGCAGGGGGAAGGGCGGGATACGGCGCCCGCTTTGGGAACCGCTCAACCTCCGCCTCTGTCCGCGGCCGTCGGCGAGACAGGAGCAGGCCAAGGCTGTGTGGGACCTCCAGCAGGTCCCAAGCGCCCTTGGGGAGCGAGGAGTGAGGGAAGAGAAACACTAAACATGTGTGAACCGTGGGAAGGGGAGGTTTGTTGTTTTTCTGGAGAGTCTTTTTGGGGWTTTTTTTTGGCCTTTTTCGAAGGTTACCATGTGTTTTTTCCGCCCCCCACCCTGTGTTCGTGAAGCGTCTGTAGCGCTCTTAAGGCGAAAGAGCCGACCCCGTGTCGGGCTGGCTGCTTCCTGAATTAGTCTCCATTTGCAGCAATTACCTTCTTTCCTTTCTAGCCAAATGTTTCTCGGAGCCTGAGGCCCAGCTAATTTTTTTTTTGTCAGCTCTGGTTGCACTAGGCAGCCCTCCCTTCCCTACGAGAAGCATAGAGATGCCATTCAGGCCCTTCTAATCCCGCTTTCACTGCTGCTCTCGTTAAAACATTCCTTTATTTATTTTAATTTTATTCTCTCCTCCCCACCACCTTTTCTAAACAACCCCTCGCATTCTGCTTTTAATTGCCTTTAGATTTCCCTTGTGTCACTTCTGCGGCGGCCGCGCAGCCGTAGGCCGAGCGCGCCRCGCCGCCGGGCCCGCACATGGGCTCGCGATCACCGGGGGTGGACGCTATGGCGGGAGGCTTGAAAGCCAGGGCTGAAGCGGGGCAGAGAGGGGAAGTGGGTGAGCGGAGGGCCTGCTCGGCCGTCTCCTTGTGGGGTGGCAACGGGGCATCTTCCCCAGGAGGAAAGCTGAGGCTGAGGAGGGATGCGGGAAGCCCGGGTTGGRGCAGCTCCGGCTTCATCATGGCTCCACGAGCGCGAGCCGTAATAAGGCTTTATAAGAGGCATGACTTCATCTGTTTCCATAAGATTGCTTTCTCCCTCGCCCTTTCTTTGGCTGGTAATTGAGAAACGCATGAGCTCACCTCCTAGGAGCGGGAAATGAGAACCGCAAGAGGAAACAAGCTGGAAAGTATACGGTGGGCCGGAAAAAAAACAGAGATTAGGTGAGGGGGTCAGAGATAGGATTGAAAAGAAAGGGGATTCCTCTGCTATGGCATCTTCCCCATGCAGGGTAGGGAGCACCTTTCTTAGCACTGCTGGGGCAGCCTGCTCTCCATTTGTGTGACACCACTCCAGCCTTGAAGGCTGGACATCCCTAGGCCCAGGGAATCGGGACACAGTGTGACGTGATGGTTGTTTCTTCACAAAAACCTCACCCATTTCTTTCAGGTGTGCAAGCTACAGGCCCTGCTGGTGAGCTTCGCAGGTGGAAGTGGCAGCAGGGAATGAGCCCACCTGGGTAAGTGGGCTTTAAAGGGCTTGGGAGGCAAAAGGAGAGGTCCCTYAAGGGGGTGAAGTCAAGGCTGAGTCTTCTCCTGGGCTGGCAGCTTGCGTAGTGGAGCTGAAGGTTGCCTGCTGTGGGAGAGTGACTTGATCAGACCGTGCTCTAATCTGCGAACTGCTCATGGGCAGGTAGGCAGTACCCATTGCTTCCTGCCATCTCCCATCTGTTTATTTTCTGCCTCCATTTTGACTTGAAAAGACTTTTAGCAACAGCAGAAAGAAAATCAGCCTCGAGGTAGGTTAAGCAAAGTCTGGCTTCTATCTTCATTCTGGCAGCTTTCTCAGAGTGTTAAGTGGGGATGTGTGACAGAGAAAGTTGTTCAACCTAATCAGCTTGGTGAGGGGAACCTCTTTGACATAGTACTTTATGTATCTTCCCAGGTCTCCCATTTTGTCTCACTTGCCATGTTCTCTCTCTCTGTTGCTTGCCCTTTTGAGGTGCAGTTTAGGAAGAGACCAGTTATCTTTTCAGACTGAGATAACTTGATAGCCTTTCAACTGAAAGATCTTATTCCTCAGCTGGTGGGTACTGGTGTAATGCCACCAAAATGATTCATTTAGCTTATCTGAGAGGTTTTACCAGGTTCTGTAGTTCTCGCCCAAACAGAGGTAACTGCAGCCAAGACATCGCAGATGGAAAAAGAGGGATGTAAAATGATAGAGGATGACTGTCTTCACATAGCTGCACCGCTGTGCACCCTGCATCTTGTCAGCTGCAGCTGAGGGATAGGTGAAGGTACCAAACTAACTGCAGGATCCATGGAGAACTTGTAGTGCTTCCTGTGGGTGCAAAGGGTTGTTGTGATTTGCCTGAGGGCACGTGAGGGTTGTGCTGCTTTGCAGATTAGCTCTCCATCTTTGAGCTGCATGACCTTGATGGGAAGACAGGTTAGGATGAAACTTGGACCAAATGTTTGTGGCATGTGTACCTGTACTGCTGGTCCTCTGCTGAGCCTCTGTATGATGTTTCGGGATTCTTTAAAAAAGTAAATAAATGAAAGGAGCTTCTGGCTGAAGGGAAGTCTGTGTGATGTGTTAGGGCTTAGAAGCTCTGTGCTGGCACAAGTGGGTCCCCCATATACGTTATACTCTATTTATATTTCCATTGGATTTTTTTTTCCTTCTCTTCACCTTTTTTTCACGGTTTTTCCTAAGTGAAACACTAATGCAGTAATGTTCAAACCCACAATGTTTGAATGGCCTCTAAATTAGGCAAAACAAGCTTGCCCAACCCTACTTGAACAGACTGGGTTCATTTTCTAACTCATATGCACTCTGTCCCTTTGGCCCTAATAAATAGATTTCTGTCCTGGAGTAGGAGCACTGGGGGCCTTGGAAAATTTGACGTTAGTGAAAGAGGGGCAGGTGAATGGGGAGAAGAGGACAGGATGAATCAATATCTGTAATGCATCTAGAAGTCTAATGCTAAAGACCACATAACCCAAGCAAGTGTTGCATTTGAAGAAGCCTGGCTTTTGCTGTGGAGATTCATGGAATGGTTGAGGTTGGAAAAGACCTTTGGAGATCATCTAGTCCAGCCCCAATAACAGTAACCCAAATAATTCAATAACAACAGAATTCCTTGTGTGTCACTYGTGTTTCAAGGGCTTGTTTTTCTCTAGGAAAATCCAGAAAATGGTTAAACTATAGCTAGTGAACAACAGAGCAGTCTGGTGGGGCTTCTGGTAACTTAGTGGAGATAGGCTAGGTTTGACTTGGTTYTAGGTCTTGGAGATCTTTGTTGCTTGGATGCTTTTATTCTTAATGCAGAGGATCAAGAACCTTGCCCTATGCACCATGTGTCACTTTCTTCCCATAGGGGCTAAGTGGTTTCTGTAAGTGCAGGTTCTTGGGACACTTAAAATGATGGAAGTATTTTGACAGCTAGTACTTTACCTCTTCTCCTAGATATGGTATAGTTCTTCTCTCCATAAAATGTTTGTGGCTGTGGCTTGCAGTTGTGTTTGATGTTAGAGGCTCACTTCCCTGACAAGAACGTCATGGATATCATCCGTGTCACCCAAGGGTGTCAACCCTCTCCCAGAGGTGTCCCTAAACTGACCTAAGAAGGTCACCAGAGATTTTGTTTTCTGTCTTGTTTCCTAAGGGTTGCTTGGAGTTTGGGAAAGTCTGTGGCCCACACCTTGCAGAATTCATCTCTGATAATAAGCCTTTCTAGGGTTTGGGTGCATTAATTCTAGATAAGCTACTCCAAGAAGGAACCTACAAAGTTCAGCCTCCCTTGAATCCAAGAGTGACCTCTGGTCATCTCATGCTCTGCAGCTTGTTATCCTGGAGTGGCTTTTTTGGGGATTAACACAGGGGACAGTAGGTTGACATTTCCCTACTCCTGGGCAGGAGATTTCTCTGCTGGCTTCCCAAGGAAGCAAACACAGCTGCAGATGAGTATGCACATCTCTGGTGTAGCCACTACTTGGTTTTACCAGGTCTTGTCTAATGATGAACCTGTTTGCCCCTCTCTGGGCTTACAGTGAACACCCAGCCYTTTTCACTTAATTACACTAAATGTCAACATAGCCTAAAATAAATCTATAGTTCTGTTGACTGCCATGTCTATTTGCCCTGCCTTTTTACTTTCAGGCTATAGCATATGAATCAGAACATACTTACCTGGCATTTTCAGTCTGCTTTGCTGACTAGTGTCTCATTATCGCTGCTTTTGCCCTGCTTTTCTCCTCTTCAGCGTCCTGCACGTCTCCTTATGTCTCCTTTTTTTATTTTATGTTTTTTTTTGTGAGATCTTTTGCCTGGAAAATTCAGGCTSTGCCTTCTACCTTGCACACCTGCCCTCAACTGCGCTGGCGACTTTGGGATTTTAGTGTTTTTTCATTGGCCCGTTGCACGCGTGTTGATCAGCCTTGCAGCTGAGGTCAAGGAATTTCCATGTCGTACTTGGAGAGAGGGTTTCCCTTCTGCAGCCTCGGCTTCAACCAGGCACCAGTTCATTTAGAAATAGCTTGGCCACTCTTGGAAATAGGTCTGTGTGAAATAATATTGTCTTTTTGAGGTCAGGAAAAAAAAATGTTCTTTTATACAGCCATATACACGCTTTAAAAAGAATTCCACAAAGCTCGGTCTGTTCCCCCCTCTCGCGCTCTCTCCCCACCTTACCTTTTTCCTAAAACACTGGAGAATTCAGCCTTGGAGTCTGACGGCATTGGAGCATACAGCATGTACTGTGCCCTTTGAAACGCTGGCTACACGTAAATGCCTTCCTGAACACTGGAGTCTTGTTGCTTTATCGTGTTGGGGTTTGCAGGCCGTGGGGTTTCCCCCCGGCAGAGAAGTGGGGAGAAGGGGGTCGCCGGGCTGCGGAGTTGGAGGTGTGGAGGGCACGGATCRGGCGGTGGGCAGCGAGGAATCCCGCTTCCCCGCTTGGGAAGGGCAGCAAAGCCCGGGCCGTGCCGTGCCCAAGGTCAGCTCTGGGCTGGCAGCTGAGGCTGGATTTCCTGGGAGCAGCAGGATAAAGTCTGTGACGCTGCCTGCTAGGAGTGGGATAGGTGGCGGGGAGCGCAGGGGAGGCAACGGAGAAACAAACTCCAGTGGTGCCAGTGGGTCCCAGCACCCCAGCAAGTTCTAACCCCTCTGGGAGCTCCGCTTGTGCACGTGCTTATGAGTCAATTCGTGTGCTTGCAAGGTGACCTGCTGGGTGAGGTGGCTCCGAGCGAGCCCTGTGGTGACAGCCTGCGTGCCCGCGGGGTCCCTGCGTGGGTCCGGAGCAGGTGCCGCGTGCATCCCGCCGAGGGACGGGGCAGCCTCGYGCTCCCCGCCGCGCGTGGGCAGAGCGGTTGGGCGAGCGCGGTGCCGTGTCCTACTCCAACGCTGCCCATGCGCTCCAATGTGAGATCRCCAAGGCTGGGCTTTGCTTCAGCTGGGTGGACGAGGGGCAATCCCTAAACGCAATATTTCCTCTGCTTAATTCTGAAGACTGTAGGGATGTTCCTATTATCCTTGCCCAAATGTTCATCCTTGAAAAGGGAGGGTGGGAGGCGTGTGCAGCCTGGGCTGACCCAAACCACACAGCTCATCTGCTGAAGAGCTTCCTTGAGCCTGGTAGCTGCCAAGAGTTGCACATGGTAATTTATGAGCTTTCCTCCAACCAGGGTATGTGCTTAGTTGTAGGTACTTGCAACTGGTCTTTGCTGTCATTGGTCCTTGGGTGGAAAAGAAATCCTGCTCTCAGCAGAGGAGATGGAACGAGATATTCAAGAAAAATGAATTATCTCCTGTGCTACCCAAAATGTGTGCTGTAGTCCCTGCCTCAGCCACTTGCTGGCCATGCTTTGAAGTTGGTCTCCTTATGACAGGCTGAATCTAAACCTAGACTACCCAATCCAAAAACTAGACTAGTGTTCAAAGATTAAAAATAAATCAAMATGGACTTAAATTTCCCCATTCTCAGGATATTCAGGTGTTGCCTATTTATGTGAGTGGTTTGAGCAGTGAATTGGGATTTGAAGTGGATGCGATACCAGGGGACGGACCAGGATTTCTGGTGTCTAAAAGCAGCACTGCCAAATGTCAGCACCTACGACGTGACACAGATCAGGCAGCTCTGTCCTGGCTCGCTTGGTGCTCGATATGTCCACGGCTCAGCCAGCTGTGGCCTTCAACATCTGCCTGTGGCCTGAGATAGCTGCTGCTTCTCGCCTCTCGGGGACGGCAGGTTGGGCAGGTAGGCCTGGCACTATCCTGTGCATCTCGTTCATTCACAGGGTACGCCGCTGCGGTGAGAAATGGTGCCTCCRATTCTGCCTCTCGGCTTAACTCAGCCTGACAGCTGTGGCAAGGGCTTCCACGTGCAGTTTGCAAAACCCCAGAAACCTTCCTTCTTTTTTTTTTTTCATGCTTTAATAATATTTTTGGAATGTTTTGGGTGGCTACTGTTTCCTTAGCGTGAGAGTGGGCAAATGTGATGTGCAAACCTTCCCTTGGCACTCGTTCTTTTGTACATTTCTAGCATAGCCCTCTTCTGAGCCACGTGGCCTTAATCTCTCCTCCTGATGACCTTGGAAACCTTTCTGTAATGAGGCACAGAAAAATAATATTTTTTTTTGCTTCCTTCTTCTGGACTTTTCTGGACTCCTATATCATTTCTGAAATAGGGTGAGCAGACTTTAGCTCCCTCTGAAAGTGCGAGTATGCCATTGATTTATGCGGTGGCATTTATAACATTTTTAGTATTGTTCKTCTCCTATTCAGCCTAACATTTTTGGTTCATTCTTTTTTGATGGCCTCTGTGCATTGAGCAGATGTTTTCCTTGAGCTGTCCGCAGTGACGCCTAGATCTTTTTCCTGAGTGGTTACAGTTAATTTAAAACCCATCAGTGTATTACCTCAGCAATCCCTTGATGTCATTGGTTAGAAGATCCCAGCTGGCTGCTGCTTTTAATTCTATTGCCTGTTTCCTATTATTTTTTTATTATGCTTACATTTACTCACATGCTGGGCCAGTTTTTGAAGTGAAGTGGGTGCAGTCATTTGCAAGTAGCGAACACAGGCTCTGAAATTCTTCTCTTCACATACAGAAATACCACGTTTGTGCTTAGATGTTTTCACAGAATGTAAATGATTTTTTTTTCCCCCTTAGCAGATACTGATGAGCAATGCCCTTGCAAGAAAACAAACAAAAAATGGCATGCGTTTGCACGTGCCCATCTTGAAAACTCAATTCACTCGCTGAAGAGGAGGGGAAATTTAGAAAAAGGAGTTGAGGAGTCATCTCTTCATGAAAGAGCAGCTTGTGCAGTGTATGCTGCTGGGCAGTGCCAATGGGCAGCCCATGCTGGGCAGTCCTGAGTATTTGGCACTGCGCTTTTTTGTGTAAAATTGTGACTTCAATGACCTAACGGGGAAGGGGAGGAATCCCAGCTGAACAACAGGTTGAAAAATGGGGACACAGGCAACGCAACAGCACCCGTCGTGATCTCTGTGCGGTTTCCTTGCGTATCCACCGCAGCGTGTGGAAGACCTTTAAGTCACTGCATGGTACTTCATGATGTGCAGGATAACGGAGCTGGTGCTGGGGGTCCTGCAGGGCTAAAAGCAGTGTGTGTAACGGGTGCTCTGCTCTCGGGTGGCCTCCAGCACAGTCGTGGAGTAGGGCGTGCAGGGATATAACACAGGGCTTGTATTCGAAAGCTCCCTTCTCCTTCCTGGAAGCCGGTGGAAATTTCACTCTTGCCTCCCAGAAGAGCAGCACTGAGCTGGTGTTAATGAGAGATACTGGGAGACCGGAGGAAGGAGCCAAACACTGTAACTCTGTTTAATGACTGGAAACTTTGCGAAGCTCCGTCRCCCTTTGAACCGCTTTAAAAACAACCTTTGGCAACAGCCATTTTATCTCCTGTTTTGGAAGCCGTGCACCTCCAATGCTCGGCAGCTGAGGACAGAGCCACAGGAAGATGGGACTGTTTAAACAGGAACACAGAAAGACAGCTGCAGCATGTCCAACTTCCTACTGTGAGGAAGATGAAACCAGTCTAATTTTGCTGAACTATGACTCAGTTCAGTCCAGAGATTCCAATGCCATGCAGTAAATGTTATGAGCTCCTTTGAGGGAGAAATAGCAGCAATTCAAAGGCGTGGGGAGGAAGTGCCCAGCAAGAGACAGAGATGAAATTGCCAGAAATGATGGATGAGGAAAGCCCATTAGAGGACCGCTGAGCAGAACCTGAGAGCAAAAAAAGAGATGAATGGCCCTGGCTGACCAGGCTCCACAGCAATCTTTGTGATGTGGGTAAGAACAAAAGCAAGCCACACTCGGTGCCGCTTTGTGGGGCCTGCACGATGACGTGCTGTTGCCTCCSTGCGCCGAGCTCCTGGGTGGGTGATGGATTGTCCTCTGCAAGGACTGAGCTGTGGTGGATTGCTCGGTTCCTGAGTGTACGACTCCGCGCGTTGCTTCCCGCTAAGGCCAGGCAGCCTGTCTGGCTGCATCAGTGCAGCTCGTGCCAGAAATGATTGTGAGCAGCGAGCTACGCCCATGAGCTTCGGTGCAGAGTCTTGCCCATTAATCTTAAGGTAGAGCAGAAATAACACGTCTGACAAGCCGGCATGTGGAAGAGATGAGATGCCTGAGYGAGTGCATGCAACCACAAAGCCGTGCCCTATCGGAGCTGTGCATTGCAGCCCATCTTTTGAGGGTGATGGGACTAAACAGTCCAGGAATGGAAGCAGATGCAAAGGSGTTTTTTGCAGATATTTCAGGTGCAGAGTGCTCCAGCACATGGCTGGTGATCACAGCGGGATTTGCTGATTCATAAGAGCAATCAAGAAGAGTGGAAAATGCTTTCCTAGTGCACTTGATGCTGGCCAACCTGCCCATCTGCTCTATGGCAGATGCAGTGAGGACGTGCAGCAGCACCTTTGAGGCGAATCTTGGATGAAAAAGGCTGGAAACTGAAGCAAGGGACCATGTCCTGCTCAACACTGCTATGATGGATTACAAGGGGAAGGGACTGGGAAAAAAGGTCAGGATATTCTGAAATGTTACTGTGTGTCAAGAGAAGTCACTAAGGAGCCACATTGCTGAAGTGTCTCACAGGTGAAAGAGGTAGAAGGCTGGTTCCAGCAATGAACAGCTGGACCAAAGAAAGCCCCAAAGCCCTCAGCAGAAATCCTCTGGCACTTGTTTTATCATGTTGTCCACTTTCTCATTGCCCAAGCAAAACCAGACTGGGCTGCAGTGCCTTGGAGCAGCTGGTCTGTCCATCAAGAGGACCAGGTGAAGAACGGCAATGCAAGAGACCAGAGGTAGATGGGAAGGTAAAAGGCAGKGCAGGCTTGTACCTGCACTGGAGGGCTTCAGTGAGCTTCCTTGCTGGAAAAAGGCCTCCAGCTGGCCCAGCCAACCTAAGCAGGAGAAGTCAGGCCAGCTCTGGCAATAGCAAGTGCTGAGGATGAACTGTGTGAGGTCGAACAACTGGAACTCCTCCTCAGGCCCGCAAGGTGCGGTGGGAAGCAACTCCTGGCATTTCCAGTCTGAAGCCTCTATTGCTACTGAGAGAAATGGATAGTCCTCTCACCTTTCTTTTTTCCATTGCTGATGGGCCAGTTATTTAACAGCTGCTCCTCTACCCTAGCAAGATTTCAGCTTCTCTGTATTTAAATGCAGGCTCCTTTTTCRGTGAATCAGCTCCTCGCTAACTTCTTTGTAAACTGCAATAGAGCAGGATATTCCTAATGCAGAGCCAGACTCCGTAAGCAACTTACTGCTTGATAACCAAATTCAGAGGAGATTCCTTTCTGTTGCAATCCACCTTTGTGACACTAGTATTTATGGCCATTTTCTTGCCAAATACCTGCCAGCCTCTTCAGGAACCAYTTTCAGTGTATCCAAAAAAGTGGGAAGGTAACAACAGAGGGGTTGCTGCACAGGCKGTTGATGTGATTTATTTATTTTTTCTTAATGAGCCCAAGCCTCATTAAGAGGAGCCTCTTCCTCACACACCTTCGTTGCCCCTTGGTAGGAGCGTTCAGCCTCTGAGCTGTGTGTATGCACTTGGCAAACAAGGCCTTACCGATGCAATCCCCCTGGGAACAATGTGAGGCAGGAATGTCCTAAAGCCAGAGGCACTGTAACCTAGCGCCGTGCTGAACAATGTGGAAGAAATGCTGTCAATTCTGTGTCTTTATGAGCTATTATATTCCCAACTAGCCCCCTCCAACAGTTTGCTCAGCACACTGACTTTCCAGGAGCTTTCTTAATGTTTGGAACAAGTTACCTATCTCCTGCCAGAACCGAGAAAGAAACACGACTGGCTGACGAATACCATATGTTCCAGGCTGGCCAAAGGAAACCTAATTGTATTTTGTTTAGCTTGTCTATTTAACTGAGTTGCTGTAACAAGAATTTTTTTTTTTTCCTCAGATAAATGTGGCCGATGCCTTCTCCTTCTGCATGGGAACTGTGCTGGAACAGTTCCACATTTTGTCCTGGAAACACAGGACMGAGCCTCCTGCCATTGCTCTCCATAGTTCTCTCCTGCTAGGTAAAAGTGAAGGCAATGCAGTTGTTAATGGGAGTGATCGTTAATTGTGGGCCTAAAATCTCATTTTAGGCAGGGAACATCCAGTTCTAAGAATGCAGCAAAAATATTTATACTGATCAAAAAGACTTTTTTCCAGTTGCTGGTGCATCAAAATGGGAAGTGCGTTTTCGTGACGKGGAAGTGGGAGCACAGAACCATGGATGTTGAGTATCTGAATGTAAAATTGCTCTATTTAAAGTAACTTAAAACTAGAAGTGCAGTGGACTGCAGGAGCCAGACTCTGGCCTCTGTTCTGAGACTAGCAGYGAGAGTAATGCCACCTGAGGAACACAGGTTTGAATTTGTAGGTCCTTGAAGGACACGGAGGTGGGTTGGGCTCCTCGAGACACCAGGTGCTTACACTAGACCCCCAATGAGTTAAAGGGGCCTTTGGGAATGTATTTCTCCTCCTCTGTTTCACTGCAGTATGTCATTTGGAGCTGATGGCTTCCCCTTGATGTGCTTTGTTTGTAAAGACTCTCAGTGCTTTGAATGGAACATCATCTTACATTTTGGTTGCATCTAGCACAATAACTCTCCCCTTGGAGGGGAGAGGGAGTATCTTTGGGCATCATCATGTTGTATTAAACTTGGACTTGCCTACCAGAGAGGAGGCAGCTGCAAACTTGAGACATCTTTTCCCTGTAGCATATAGACACATTCTTGCTGGTGTCCTGGGCAGTCTCTGCAGTGGCCTTAACAGTAGCATGCAGTGAGTTTTGCATGGGCTAACAGAGTTGCAAGTGTTAAGTGTATGCTGTCTTGGCAGGCATGCAGAAAAGGGTGGAGGCCTTCAYTTCTAGCTGAGCAGAAGAGGGGGAATGGAAGTAAAAAGCAACTGTCACTTAAAATAGATCTCTTTCCTCCCTGTCTCTTATTTATCTCATCCTTTCCTGTTTACAGCATCACTTCCCACAGCTTCCATTCTGCTCACTTGGAGGTCAGGTCAACCCACGGTCTGAACAACAAATTGGTGCAAGTGTGTCCATCTGATGCCATCCAGAAAAGACAGGCTGTTGGCCACTTGTCATTCCATTAGCTGTTTGCTGTCATGCCACAGCAAAGTGGGGGACATCCCAGGTTTAATCAAAGACAGAATTTGTCCTGACTTTTGCCTCTTTCTTCTGAATGACTTCTTTGTCCTGCCAGATCCTTTCGCTTTTGGCTCATTTATCCACAGTATACTTGCACTCTTTTGCCATGTGTTTAGTTGCCCACACAAGTACACTCAGATGCACGTTCAGCGACCCACCTATCTAGATATTCATAGAGGCTGAATCACCCTTTGTTGTACACTCATAGACACGCTTGTAGTTGGGCTCGRCTTCTCATGAGCTGTAAGAAGTTCTCTTTCAATCTGTTGCCCCTATGTCCTCAAGGCAGGGAAAATGCTTCCCTACTGGAGGCCATATAGGCCATGTCAGCAACCCTGTTACTCTGAATTTTAAAAATGTAGAGCCATATAAAAAGACTGTAGTGCCTCCAACCATGTGGAAACAAATGGTGAGTTTCTCCATCCCACCTGTGGTTTGAGGTCCTCCTCTAGAAGGATCTGCACATTCCCATGGCATCAGGCAGAGCATTGGTGGAGGCACGCCTAACTGATGTTCCCTTTTGTTGGGGTGCAAGAATGTCTCAAAGCCATTTCTACAAAACTCCTAGTGCCCTTCCTTGGCCTGACCCCACCGATCATTGTCCTAATGATCCAACATGAGAAATTTCCAGGTCGAGGCTTTGTCAGAGACCATCTGTTCTGCACACATCTGTAGGCCCATGCACAGCCACTCTGGTGCTCCAATGTGTACACMTTGGATAAGGCATTCCCTGATCAGAAACATCTTTAAAATAATAAATCCATTTTCTGAACATCCCCTATGACTGCCCTATTCAGTATTTAGTGCTTCAGCTCCCCTCCCCCTACCACTCTAATTTCTTTACCCACATTGGACCGTTTAAGAATTAATGAAGGCCAGATGGATGTTCTGCAAAAGTAGGATCACTATATTTTGTAGTAGGCTCTGGCTTGATGCCTCCTTGTCCTTCACATCCTCAGTACAGCTAATAACAACCAGAGGCGGCAGCCCTCGGAGTGAGGTAGAGCCCACCTCAGCGGTGACGTCTCTGTGACCACAAAGGATTTCTTGGGGATCTGGAGTCCGACCAACTTTCAGCCGTAAGAGCCCTGAGATCTGGTTTCATCTCTCACCAGCACTGGCAAGGATGGACTCTGCTTGTCTGAGCTGTCCAACAGGAAGGCAGCAAGCGAGGCCAGCACTGGATTTCTAAGGGGGAAAGGAAGGAAGGAATAAATTTGATGTACTTTGGTGCTTGTAAAAATAAGGAATGGATTGTTCTAGTGGGAGCTGTCCATGTATTGAGATAGCAGAAGTGATGCACTATATAACCCTCACTTTTGCAGCATAGTATTAGAAAGTCTGTCATGTACTGCTAATCCTCAAGGTAAGGATTGACTGAGGCAAGGTGGTGTATCGATTTTTAGACTTAGATCTAGCAACAGGTTTAGAAGCTGGTAAGATGCTATTGCTSCACAATTGTGTTTCCTTGCTGTGTGAGCAGAGCATCCTCTGCAATGTCTGTCTCAGCCATCTCTGTTTCAGACTCTCCTTTGGCCATCTTCAGGCAAACATGTGGAGTATGCTGGAATTGTTTGTATTGATGTGGATATTGGCACGCTTGTGTGTGGGACAGTAACAGAGACTTTGATAAGATGCAAACCTGATCTTGTTGCTCCTTGCAGAGAGTGAGCCTGTTAACCAAGTTTTGGGGTCTAAAACTCATTTTGATTTGCTGAACAGTACAAGTCCGTGCCCGTGTTGACTGTATTTCCCACAGTGTTTTGCCCTGAAGGCCAAGGCTAGTCTGGACAGTGGTAGACATAGATAATACTAGCTAGGGTAAGGTGTGATGTTGCATGACTTGTCTTATCACAGCTTTACAATTAGCATTCAGAAATGGCTGGACCATGATCTTMTTATGTGTTGATAACCTTAATGTAAGTTTGCAATGACTTCTGTCATTTTGCCATTGTGACAAGCCTTGTAGTTGCTCGTAACAATTCACAACGCGTATTTCTATCTTCCATCAGTCTCAAGTTGTTCTGGCTCTTGTGCAGCTTCCTCACAGTTTTGTTAGGTGGTGGGATTTCTGCACAAAAAAAGTCATCCCCAAACAAACTCAAACTTCGTAGATATTCAGCACAGAACCTTCTCTCTTTCTCCCTTCTCTCTCCATCCCCTTCAAACATACCTGTGGGTAGAGGTAGTGTTATTGGAACAGCCTACTTGACTGCTGGAATATTTTCCACTCAGATCCATTGACTTCTAACTCATGTTTTCATTGGATCAACACCTTTTGAGGCCAGTTAAAGCTGGTTGTATTTGAAAACTTGGAGGCTGTGTGTCACCCTACTATCTTTTCTTGATTTCACCTCTAGAAGGCAGTGATGATATGTCTAAACACAATCACCCAAATGGAGTGTATAGCTCTATTTCCTTCTTTACTGTGATTCCTTTATGAATTAACCTCTGTACATGCTAAATGCATCCCATAGAAGGAGCATGATTTTAGAGTGTGTTTAAGGCAAAAACTGTAAAGGAGGTAGAAACTACCATTTTCTTCTTTTACCATTTCTGAGAAAGAAGGATTTTTGCTGCTTTCATTGTAGAAATAAAGCACAGTATTTTTTTTATTAAAAAAAGTGATGACCTGTGAAAATAAAATGTGACCTGGTGTAAGGCTAAGAGCTAATCTTCCTGACACTTCCTGCTAAACCCACTGTCTTTTAGGAACTGGCAAAGCTGGTTTGAAGCCTGCAGTTCATCCCACTGTGATCTCTAGTTTGGCCATCCTAAGCATTCATTTCTTGGGGTTCTGCCCTGCTGTCTTCCATCCTTCTATCCATCTTGCACTGGCTGGAAAGAAGCAATGCAGGAGCACAATAAGGGATGACTGACGAGGGGCAAATTAGCAGAAGAGAGAGGTTGGACTCCTTGTGCAACTTTTCTTATTATGACTATTTTTTTAATTTTTCCCCCCTCTGTTTTAATATTGCCCCTAGGACTGAAGAAAAATTGACATTTGATTGCATCCCCTGTTCTGTGATAAGAACCTTTTAATTTGCCCAGAACTGCAGTCCCTAAAGGAAAACAAAAAATAGCTAGATTAGTTGGGAGTTAAAGTAAATAAATAAATAAAACCACTCCAGAGAAGTGGGAATTACCATCTCCTGCTTGCTGAATATTGCTATCCCTTGTTGAATAACCTCATAAAGCTTGTGATGTTTGTGGATTTTATTTGAGTCGCGGCTCCTGGAATCAAGAGGTTGAATGAGATTCTCAGCTTCTTATTTGTTTTTGTTTTTTTAAACCAGCTTTTTTAGCTCTCTTGATCCTGGAAGAAAACAACATCCCTTGAAAATATGAAGCCTCGAGGGTCCAGATGAGAAAACAGATGAAAAAAACCTCCAAATACTTTTGGGTTGGTTAAGTTTTATTATTTTGAAGCCTATATCATTCTGCTCTCGGGCCACACACAACACTTCCAAATATTTGAAGTTGGCAGCGCTTGTGCTTTTCATCCAAAGGGTTTTACAGAGCGTTGGTAGCCCTGGTGAGCGTGGGGGATGATAGTGCACGGAGGGCCTCACAGGCCTGCGGACATTTTGCGCAAGGCCTCACGCAGGCCCTGCGGTAGTCAAAGGAGTCTTAATGCCCTTTGTTTATCCTTTCTGTGTTTCAGTTGTCCGTCRCTAAGGACGGAGGAAAAAACCACCTGTGAAGTCTAGTAGAGAGGTGGGATTTTAAATCGAGTTTGCTGTGGTTATTTCTGTGGCCCACCTACAAAATCATGGCGTGTCTATGGGAGAGGCRAGAAGGTCCTTAGCGGTGCAACGGGACCTAGTGATGATTTGAGGCAGGAAATGCAGGCAGATGTTGCACAGGGTAGAGCAAGAGTGAGAACAGCTCCTACAAACAGAGAAAAAAGGGGCTACGACCAAGCCAATCACAGCCACTCCTCCTGACCATGGTGGTTGTGTTGTTGTTCTCTCTGCTTTTCAAACAATATGCAAGGAACCATCCAATATCCTAGGGCTTTTGTTTATCTAGATTTTTATGAGGAAAAAAATGTTAGAGGAGAAAGAAATGAGAGGAGAAGTACAAGCATTCCTTCCAACCAGAAAGTCATGAGTTTTGATTCAGTCTAATTACACAAGTGATATTTTTATAACCTCTGTGAAGCCTCCTTACTTTCTTGGTGTGTCTCCATTGTTTATGTGACAGTGGCCAGGTAGCCAAGGCAAAATAATGTCTCAAAAAAAAATTCCTCTGGCCTTGGAATACGCTGCATTCTCTTTTTGAATTCATAAACAAGGCTGTTTTCGTGATTTCAGGCCTCTCAGGTTCTTTTGTTGCCTCGTCCTCTAAACCAGTTATTCATATTCTGCCCAGCCCTGGGCCATGTTGGCAGCTTTATAACATCCTTAAAATGTGCACAGAGGAGTACATAATGGGGCGAAATCTCCAGTAAACTAAATTGCCACTACTTCCCCTTCTGTTTTTAGTGCAGAACTTGGTTTTTGCACAGCCCACTAAGAGCTGCAGGGGTATGGTTATGGCTGTCCCTGCTCTTCAGTGATGCTTTTTACCTTCTCATAGGGTTAAGTGAATTTGTGGTGCAGGGATCCAGCACATTGGAGCTGCATTTAGGCATCCAAGGGCCGCATTGCTCTGCGGCAATGCTGGGGAGGTTTTAGGCACCCAGATGTTGCTCATCCCCTTAGGCAGCTAGCATTGCTCCTACTGACTGCCTGCTGCTAACATCTCGATGGAGATATTTATTGATGCAGTGGCTGATACCAAGGCCACAAAACCTTAAACTTTGTAGAGAAGATCCCTGTGACTGTTTTGAGCTGCTGCTGCTTTGAGATGAGCAATATCCTTGTTCACGTGACAGCAGGATGAGTCTTCTGTAGAGAAACTGCCATCCGGAGGTGGGGGAGGATAGCATCTGCTTCAGGGTTTCTGTGCTGTTATGTGTCCATGTGCCCTTTGCCGATCTGTACTGAAACACAGAAATCTTTGTGGCAGGACAGGTTCATGGTGTGCATCTGTGAATCTCTGATGAAGAGCAGTGTTGATCTCTAGGAGGAAGATACCCAATTCATTGGCCAAGTGTATGATATTAGGAAGTAAAAGCCCTCCTTATCTTCAGCTCTCAGTCAAAGTATTCTGTAGCCTAAGGCAACTGATAGCTCTTGCTAAGTCTTATGCGAGCATCTGTAGTTCTCAGTTTGGTTGCAGACTGGCCTCCCTGAAATTATCACAGGCGTTGGCTGGGCTTCACGCATTTCTCCTTGTGCTCTGATTAATCTGAATCATTAATCCTCTTGGACTTATATCCTGCTATGCTGATTCTCAGCCAAAATCCTGAAACAGCGAGTCCCACAATTTAACCAGGTCTTGAAGTTCACACCCATTGCTTGGATGCTTTCCTGAACTTTTGCCGCCAGCATCTCAAGTACACCACCTCCATAGGACAACACCACGTAGCTTGGACTATTGGCTCTAGTACCATCTGCAGTATGATATTGTGAGGGTCATGTCTCCTCTCTGCTTCTGTCTATATTTACCTTTGCAGACTGCAAAGTTTTAAAGAAATCTTCAAAAAATGCCTCTGGCTTTGGTTGTTCAGTAAGTAATGTAATGTCAGTAATAACTGTGGATGCTGGTTGCCTCTCACTTGTTGCTCTTGAGATGTGGCCTATTTCGTTTATTTAAAAAAAAAAAAAAAAAAGACCTCATCCAGAGGTGTATCAGTCCTTGTTTAATCATTTGCTGAATTATTTGAGCACCGTGATCACTTTGGCTTCTTGGACCTTCCTGATGAGGTAACTACAGTGCTGCTGAGAGATTTGAGGAGTCCAAAGGTAAATYGGACTCCTGTGCATGGATCTGAAGCATGCCGAGACCCTTGGGGCTGCTCTGAACAGCAGGACTGGACATTAATTCCACAGCAAGCCTCTGTGCCCTTTCCATCYTTGTGATAAATGAAATTGAGCTCTCAGCTGGTGAGTGATTAGCACTGGTCTCTCACCAGTGGTCAGCTATGRCTGAAGACTTCTGAGCTCTTCCCACATCTACTGATCTTTCTTCATGTGTTTGTGATGGTCTGTCGTCCATACGTTGCATGTTTGRAACAATTGGTACTAAGTCTCATCTTGGGTGGTGGTTTGGGTGATGTGGAAATAAGTGGATGTTCTCTAAGTATAATTTAGTCAGGGGACTGCCTGGAGAATGACCTRAAGCTTTTGGTAGAGCCACGGTGGCCCGTGAAGGATGGACTAGGAAAGAGAGAAGGACGAAGAAGAAAAGAGAAAATAAATGGGTCAAGTTTCAAAGATGGTGGATGGAYTCTTGGATTTGGATGTGAAATGACAGCACGTGTGAAGGAAGGCAAGGCCTGAATCAGAGATACGGGAGAAAGAGGCTTGCTCACCTGAGAGAAGGAATGTTCACCTTGAGGAGTCCAGGAGTAGGAATATCTGATTCAAGATAGGCCRTGGTAGGAAGAGATGGAAAGATGGTATGAGTCAGGGGGTGAGAAGAGCCAAATTCAGCACTCCTTTTAAACAGAGGAAACTCCACTGACATCTTATAGCTGCAGGCAAGTACCAGCAAAAACATCTGGGCTGGATCTGAATCTGCATGGGGGCCCTTGGCTTCAGCAGTACCGCGCYGGTTTCGTGCACGTGAAAGGTTTGGCCCTTTGTTTGTTTTCCTGCCTTCAGGACGGGCTGTTTCGGGGGWCCTATGGAGGTCTCGAGCTCACTTGGTGGGAGTCGAGGCAGAGGGTTTCCTGGTAAATGAGAAAAACACTGTCCTTCCATCCCGCTTCATCTGCCTGGGATTTCCGACTGAAAGGCACTGACTAATTCCATCTGGCATGCTGACCACGCTTCAAAGACTGCAAATCCTGCGACTTTTAACTTACTACAAACAAAACCATGCAAAAAAAAAAAAAAAAAATGCAGGGGGGTGGGGGGAAGCAGCTCTCCCGAGGGACAGTCGCTGCGAAATCCAAAACAAGGTCTCAGCGCCTGCCCTGCTGCTCCGCCTGACGCCAATGTTTTTTCTGTCCCTTTTAAAACTAAACTAGAGTATTCCTGACTCCTCCGTTCGACACCTCCAGCTCCCTTATTCCCCTCTGTGAGCGGGGCGGGGGGAGGAGGCTGGAAGGAAAAGGCCAGAGCAGAGGAGGAAAGAAATGACTGGTATTGATCCACCAGGGCTGGCCAGACTGCAAGAAATTCCGGTTCATGAAAAATGTTGCGGTTTAGAACATTTGTTTTCGTTCCATGGTGGGATGAAACCAAGACTTTCTGCAAGGGGAGGGGGGAGAAGAAGAAAAATGATTTTTTTTTTTAATTTTAATTTTTGTGTGTTTATTGAAGAGGGACAGCTTCCCTGTGGTGTGGGAACCCACACCATGGGGCCGGGGAGTCTGTCTCCTTCTGCCYGCCTCTCACATTGGTGCTGTTCTCCTTTAGCACAGGAAGAGCAAGGCTGCAGCCCCCATGGGGATGAGGTGAGATGCGGTTTGGGGTTCTCACTGCCTTCTAATGGTGGCATCACAGACAGCTGGTGACAGAAAGACAAAGCCGATTCACCACTGAGTCTTTTTAGATGCTCTTCGCTTCCTGCCGCCTCCAGCTCAGCAGACACATAGGGCAGAATCTAGGGGAGCTCTTTGGGACCAGGGTTTATTGCTACRACAGTCATGACAGCTTGGCACTTGGCAGCGAAACTCAAGCTCAGCTCTTCCATTGCTGAGCTTTGTTTTACCTGCTAAGTGGGGCAATGGGCTCCTCRGCGTGGGTATGAGGGGCTGGATCCACAGCTGCTGGGAGGTGGAGGGGCTTTGACTTCAGCAGTGTGAAGTAAGGAGGCTCTGAGTCAGAAATTGTGCAAAGGGGTGTTTGGAGTGATTTAAAAAAATGTCTTAAATATGTGGCTTTTCCCTTAAAAAATGAAGGGAAATGTTGGCTTTTCCCACAGCATACTGGTCTCAGATAATGGGAATTCCTTACATGGAAGTGTAGGAGGAGGTAAAAAACAGGCCTTGTCTAGCACTGGAAGGTTTGAAGAGGTCAGATATTAGGGCACAGATACAGCTCATTTGTGCAGCATGGTGRAGGGAGACCTGAGATTGTCTCTACATGAATAAACAGTGTCTTCTGCTGAAGAGCTGGTGCTAATGTGTAGGAAGTTTCTTGGTACTGGCTGTATCTTGCAGTTTGAGCAGGCTAGTGGTGAACTAGGCTTTTTCTATCTATCCCAAAGGCAGCGTGCTAATCGATCAGTAAATCTGGGAATGGGATGTAGGAGTCCTGCTTCGCCATCTCCTGCCCAAGCCTCTTGGCAGCTCTGCTTTGGCCTTGCACTCGGGCTGCTGAAGTGGGCAGGGAACAGTGTCATCTGGAGGCACCTTYGTGCTGCGCCTGCGAGTTCTTGGTCAGCTCCAAAATCGCATCCTGTGCGTTGGGATGTGCAGCCCAGGCTCTGGCTGGCAGGCTTGTCCCGGTGGCTGAGGAATGGCTGTGGAATCCAGGCAATCCTGCGGCCCCCCTGCACAAAAACCAGCCCGGGTCCCATCACTGGCTGACGTCACGGGGATGGAAAGTTATGGAGTGCTCTAACTGGGAACCCCTGGGAGCTGCCTTGTCCATTTTCCAGGAGGTAAAAATCTTTTTGGATGCCCGTAAGAAACTACGTGGGGAAAAGAGGTGGAGAGGGAAAAGTGTCTGCCCTGACTCAAAGGGCTTCTCCAGAGGGCTGTGGGATTGCAGGGAGGGGGGATGAGGTGGGTACTATAGGCAGGCCTATGTACCACTAAGCCACAGGCATGAAGTTTTGGAGCTCGCAGGCCTAGGTGCACAATGGGACCTTCATCAGCTCTTTCCAAGGCAGGAGGCTTGCAATAAAACCTGAAGTGCCTGGTATTTTAATTGTCAAAGGCCACCTCTTCCAGAACGAGTGCTTTGGAGCAGCCAAAGAGGACAGAGCCTAGGCTGCCACGGGAAGGCTGCTGACAGACCATGTTTATTCCTCTAAGAGGGATTTCTTGGCAGGGATTATATTCAAAGCTTTTTCGCTGGTTCCAAGTCTGTCATGCTGGTGGGTCCCCCCTTCCCACTGCCTTCATGCAATGCAGCACTCGGGACTCGGCCACAATCCAGTTCCCCCAGTGCTGTTATCATGAGGCAGAAGTCATTTAAAGCCACCATGGCCCAGAAACTTGAGGCTGCCTGGCYTCTTCAGCCTTCTTCTTGAGGGTGGTGTCTTATTCTAGAGGGCTTCCTAGCAAAAGGGACTGATTGTGGCCACTGCTGTTGGGCTACGGAAGGTGAGAGCTGAGCCTTGGCTGCAAGAACAACTTGTAGGCAGCTGCCCTTGAAGGTGAGGCCTATCTCTACCTGATGGGGCATGTGTAAAGCAGTCTTTTGCAGCCTGGTAGCATCCAGAAGACCCCAGCATGTTGTCAGCTTCTGAGGTAGTATACAGCTTTCTTCTGKTTCAGTACTTGTAACAAGAGGTGAGTGACGGCTGTTTCACAGCAGCTTCTCCCTATCTGTGGCTCTTCTGAAGACATGGGTGCTGCTCACTTGCCGTGGCTTGGTGTTTTACTGCTGTATCCCAGGTGCCACCCGCATGTGCAAAATGGCTCGCTCTTGCTCGTTAACCCTCTTGCATTAACTTCATTAGCAGATTTCCTTTGTCTTCACCTGGCCTGTCTCCTGTGTTGCAGATGGGCCAAAGTGCTGCCAAAGGGTGGCAAAGCAGTACCTGGCAAATTTATAACCACAAAAGTATCTGAAGATAAGCCTGGAAATCTCTCCCCAYCCAACGAAGCTAAAAGCAGTGATGTAACTTTAACACTGCATTTTATTTCTTATTGTCACTAGGCATGCGTTCATGTTATATTGACTGAGCTCAGGCTTGGAAGAGGGTAGGGGAATGCTGTTCCCTTGGTCTTACTCTCTCTTATTTTTGTGCAAGAAACAGCTCGCTGTTCTCCCTGTGCCCAAGGACACAGATGCTCTCTGCATCTCCGCAGGCTACGTTGGAAGGAGTCGCTGTGCTCTGTTTTAAATACTTGACAACCCCCTCATTATTTATCGAGAAGCCTGCCTGGTAAATCAGCATAGTCTGGAGCCTGCAGAATGTTACTGTGAGTGATACGTATCTGTATATTCTATAGTGCTGGAAGATTTGTTGAATCTTGTGAAGTTCTTGGCTTCAGAAAGTCGCTTTTCAGGCACATTTTTYCCTTGTAACTGAATTCCAAGTTCATTAGCGACTTCCCCTCCTGCTTTCCTCTCTCCCCTCAAACGGGACAATCATTTTCAAAACAAAGGCAGGCAACCGTCTCTACACCAGATTCTCTTCTCCAAGGYGAACCAGAGGTGATACACGGTGGACTGTGGAACACTTCAGACTCATGGCAAGGTACAGTGGCCTCCTTGTATCTTATTTGAGGCGTGGAGGAGCCTAGTACCTCTTGAAGTCATTCARCATTTCCTAGCATAAGACCATGTGTTCAATTGCTTATGGCTTTGCCAATCTGTAGTTCTTCTCACTGAGATTTTTTTGGTGCCATGCGTGTGACTCACGCTGGATTTTTCTTGGGATGGTTTCAGCTGAAATGGTTCAGCCATTTCCAAGAATGAGACTAGGAGAAAGCACCATTTCTTTTCCTTTCATGTTGGGAGAAAAAGATGACCAMAAACAACAACAAAAAAGGTATCCTTGCAGTGAGGCTCTCCCATGGTTTTCTTCTTATGAGTGAAAAGGAGATTTGACCAATGAACCATTGGGAGTTGGAGTTTACCTGCTTAATGCTGGCTGTTTGTTAGATATTGGTTCTAACTGAGATTCCTCATCCTCTCTGTAGATAGTTGTCTTCAGCCAGCCCCCTCTAAAACAGATATCCAATAGAGGTGAGATGGATTGCACCCTGGAGGTTGATGATGGGAGTAGTTTAGACAACTAGTT
This sequence comes from Nothoprocta perdicaria, assembly GCF_003342845.1. Classification (NCBI taxonomy): domain Eukaryota; kingdom Metazoa; phylum Chordata; class Aves; order Tinamiformes; family Tinamidae; genus Nothoprocta; species Nothoprocta perdicaria. The sequence continues at coordinate 627,530 of NW_020455049.1, forward strand.
TAAAGTAGATGCCTCTTTTGCAGACAGATGAGTTCAGCTCTCTGAGGCTGAAGATGAGCCTGCTGTTTTTCCTGTGAAAAAAGTGATATATATTGTAAGTTCAAAAAAAAAAAAAACTTATCTCAGTTTGCTTGTAGTGATTAAAGTACAATAAATTATCTCATGGATCCATTGGAATTGTGCATCTTTGTGCTGCTTATCCCCAAAGCAACTGGGTATATTTTATCCATGAACCTTCCTAATGACTGTCATGAGTGCTATGATGCTAGAGAGGAGACAAGAAGACAGCCTGTCTTTCCTGTGGTCTCGATGGTGGCAGTTCTGCTGGTGTCCAGGAGGTAAGGAGGAGGTTTGCAACCAGATATCAAATGGCTAGACTGGGTGCAGAAGGCAGCAAAGGGATTAAACAGAGACCAGAAGCCTGGCATGAGGAGACAAGGTGAAGGTGGCAATTGGCCACCTTTTGGTCTGTGGACTCAACTGCTGGAGGCTGAAGGAACTAGAAAGATGGGAAGGCAAAACTGAATGGGGAGTGTATTGTGAGAAGGGTGAGCAGCTGGGAGGATTAGTGAGGCAAAGAGCTTCAGGGTAGTGGGCAGATTCAGAATTCAAGCAAGGAACATCAGGAGGAAGGGACCTCCCGTAAGGAGGTAGCAGCCCAGAAAGAGGCAGAACAAGGACGGGCTGTGGGAGACAGAGGCAGAAAAATTCAGGCTTGGATGGAGACCAGGGCAGAATGATCTGGGATGTCCTGTGGAAAAAACTGGCTGTGTCACAACAGCCATGTTCAGGGGAACCAGTTACTGCTGTGTGAATAACCTGGATTCTGGCGCTCACTGGACTGTTAGCTCTTGGCATATAACATCCTTTGTGGGTGTAATACTGTATAGACTGAATGTATTTTTGTCAACTGGATTTTTCTCTCTGCTCTATTTCTTGTGCTAACCTTTCCTTGGTGTTTTTTCTCTCCACTGCATTTTCCAGCCTTTCCTGTGCAAACTTTGGGCCCAAGAAGGTTTATGCTGAGCTCTCATACCTATGCTCTTCAAGTGTTTGAAATATTGAGTGAAATGTATTCATCTTTCATTAGTTGGAGTAGAGACAAATAAGAAAAAGACTTCCAGAAAACATACCTATAAAATTCCGAGGAATAGCCTATCATTTGTTTACTAGGATATAGTCATTCCTTTCTGTCGGCCAACAGACGCATTGAATGTCTGTGTTGTGCCTGGAACTTTGTATGATAATCCAGGAAAGAGTTAAAATCAGGGCCCTTCGTCAGCAGAAGATCTGGCCCCGCTCTTTTACTTCAAGGATCTGTTAGCAAGACCAAGAGCAGTCATAATGTCCAAGGTACAGCTTGACTTTAAACACCTGCTTAAATGTTTTTGTACTTTCAGCTGCTGGGGGAAAAGTCTTCCCTCCACAGCGGGAATTCCGGGTTGAAACTGTAAGTTTAGGCACTTTACAGGAGGTTAAATTAAATGGGCCTTTTGCTGCTTCTGGCCTGAAAGTCAACAACTTGGTCTTGGTCTCGGTCTTTATCTTGCGCTGCGTTTCAGACGCAMGTCTATTTTGTGTGTGCTGCTTGGACAATATTGCCTTTCTACGCTCTTTCTGTTCCGTGACCCTCTGGCAGAGTATCCTGCCCCCATTATTCATCCTGACACTGTTTGTAACATACAGCACTAACCTGTGGGATCCGGCTTTTAAACTCTCCTAAGGCTGTGAAAGAAAAGGAGCTATGTGCCAGCACATGTGCACACATACACTTCTCATGGCTTTCCACATATTCTCTGTAAATGGACATATTTGTACATGTTCGTCTGCGCGCACACACACATTTTCTGAATATTTATTTCACATCCTACTGGATAAAAAGCTGAGAGTGGAAAATATGTCAAAGCATAATGGAGCTTTTCAGAGCATTTTATTTGGAGCCTCAGCTTGCAAGCTCTTTCCAGCGGGAAGGGAAAAGAGGAAAGGAGAAGGGAAGGAAAAAGAAGAGACAAGATAAAATGAGAAGGGAAGCAAAAAGAAGACAGAAAAGGAGTGTAGGAGAGAAGAAAAAGAAAAGGGGGAAAATAAAGAAGGAAAGAAAAGAAGGAAAGAAAGAAAAGAGAAAGAAAGAGATAGGTACCAATGCAGCTGGAGTTTTTATACCTTAAAATCTGAGATGTCCGAAAGTTCTTGACTTGCCTTCCTTGTTTCAGAAGCACAGCACAATAACACACTGTGGTTTGTTTAACACATGGCAATTTGACTTGAATCTTATGTTTCAGAGAGAGGTTTCGCAATGATGCTGAGGAGGGACTGCTACAAGATTTTGCTCTTCCCCTTCACTATCTCCTTTCCCCCAGCCTTTTGGCATGCTTGGAATCAAAGCTGCTGGCTTCTGATATACTGTACCATTGCTGTTTTCATGGAGTTAGGCTTAATTTAAAGCTTCATCGGTAAGAAAAGAAAATCCTCAAATCCACCGAGACAGGATACTAGTATTTATAATAAAGTGGGTTTATAGACTGAATGGTTTGACATCTTATATACAGATTGATGGAAGCGCATGCTGCAGAGTAGCTTGTAAGGGGTAAGTCATCACGTGGTGTTCTGACTCATTCAGMTGGATTTTTCTTTTTCTTTCTTTCCTTTTATTTTTTTTCATTTTGTTTTGAAGGGGCAGTGTCAAGTGTTCCAGTGCAGGGTCTGGTGCACTAATGGAATAAACAGGATTGTGGACATGTTGGCAAACTGTCAGTTTGACTTGGCTCTGTTAGTCTCCAAAGAGTTATATTATTGGTTATTTATGAGTATTCGGATGACCTTTGGGCAGTGGGGAAAATGTTTATGAATCTGAAAGGCTTCACAAACTTGAGCACAAAAGCTTGTTTTGTCCAAAAAAATGTGAACTGTAAGTGACTTCTTCATTATTCAGCCTTGCTTATTCTCCTGCTTTAAAAGCCTTTTGGTCACCCAGTCGAGGTGCAGAATCAAACCGTGCAGTGTAGATGAGCAGTCACATGTTGTGAAGAGCAGAAAGTGAAAATCAAAGCCAAAAGCATGTGAGTAACTCCTAGAGAGCAGCTGGTTTTGTTCAATGGGCTGGTGAAGGCTGAGTTGTTCAGGGAAGTCAAAGGGAGTTAGGTACTGCTGACCTGTTGCATTTGTGGACTTCCTTACCCCCAAGGGTATACTTTTGTAAGTTGTGGATTCACTTGGGAAAAATTAGGATCAGTTTGTGAACAATTTGTAAGTGGAAGGGAGAGAAAAAAAAAAAAAAAAAAAAAAACCAGCCAGCGGCTGAATTTGCAATCAGTCTTACTGATAATGAATAACTTCTGCAGTTCTGCTTTTTGAAACAAACGTYGGGCTGTCCAGTTTTTGTATGTTATTTCAGGAAATTGAAAATACATGGGGGAAAAAACCTCTCATTCTGTTTTGGTTGAGAGTCATAAAATTTATTTTTCTTCTATCTCTATTTTTTCAGTGCTCTCTACATGTCAGTTACTGGTGTCCCGGCATGATTTGAGAGTTGCAGGATCAGTATTTCATCCAGAAAAAGGACTGGCCAGACCCGATCGCTGCATCCTACCTGCAAAAAGGCCATCTCTTGTTTACGTGCTCCCCTCATGTGAAGTTATGCTTTCTTTACCCGCTGTTGGCAACGCCTGCAGAATGCCACGCTGGGGATTTGTAATGTTTTGTGTGTCACTCCCTCGGTGAAAGCCAAGCAGAGCTGGCTATTTAACTTCCTTGAACCTGAGTTCAGCTCCCAGAATAAATCAGAGCAGCCGAAAGCATATTATAAATTACTCCCGGTTCCTGGTGATGCCTGGGGAGTCAGGCAGGGATCAAAGGGAAATGCAAAAAGTGCAGCCCACAACCTCTTTCCTTTTCTGGGCCTGATGGTGAGTTTGGGTATCACTGCAGTGGCTCTGTGCCATTGTGGACCCTTCTCCTTGGGAGGATCGTCCACCTGTGGCGTGAGACGGTGTCTCCTGGCYGCTTTGTGCTCTGCGTGTCTTGTTGCAACACTCTGCATCTCCACGTCTGAAGATGGGCCGCAGAGTTCAAGCAGTGCTAATCCTGTTTTAAGGCACTCTTGGGTCCTGTTTGTGGCCTGCAGTACTTAATGTTTCCTAGGGCAGAATGGATTTTACGCTGGATACACCAGTCCAAGTCAGGACAAATCTGTTCCCCTTCAGCGCTGTTTGGTGGGACAGCAGTAGGAGTGAGTGCAGACTCTGGCCTGATAGCCCTGCTTACCAGGGCTCAGTCGTAGTCTTAATGGAAATCATAGTCTACTAGCTCAAGCTCTAAGAGGCTTGAACTACCAGTCTACCAGTTTCGAGCTCTAATGCAGTGTATGTGTTCTTGTCATGTATGGCGTAGCTCGGAATCAGAGAAGGAGAAAACGCAGTTTTTGGTTGAATATTTTAAGCTTGTTATTCTGATGTACATATTTAAATACATATAAAGGTGCTTCAGTTTTTCTCACTTCTATTTGGAGCGTATCCCTCTTCAAAAACTTGCCTCAAACCCATGTCCCTTCTAGGTACTTGTGGCCAAGTGAATAGAGCAACTGGTGACCTSTTGTCAGAAAGATGCAAAATATTTTCTTGAGGAGGAAGCCGGTGATTGTGGTTGTCAGTTATGGGGTAGTCTTCCCATGTTTAGTGTTTTTTCTCCAACGGTTAAACTCCTGGAGTCGTGATTTATATGGGACCTGTAAGTTCAAGTTTTTTTTTTTTGTTTTTTTTTTTTAAAAAAAAAAGCCCTTATGCATGCAGAGTTTGATGGCGTAAATCTTAAAACCTCAGAAAAACAGATGGCAGAAAGAAGGCCTTTCTGTTAGGGTTTTTATAATAATAAAAAAACTTGTGATTATGGAAAGCCACTCTCAATATTTTGAGTGTGTCTCACGATTTTTGGGTGCGTGGGGTTGGCAGCGCTGCCCAGGCACCTATAAAATGCCGGGAACACTCCCTCCAACACCCCTTGCTATAGGCAACGTAATAAAACTAGGAATATAGTTCTCGTTTATATTTCATAGCGGGATTCAAACCCCTTTGAGAAGCGCCGCCTTTCAGCTGCGTTCGGTCATGCTTTCCATGCAGGAATCCCACCAGGGCGCTATTCAGGCTTGTTCTCTCTCGCCTTTAATGACCTGTCCACYGTGTGGGTGTCCCAGTAAGCTCCATGAACCCGCGTAAGGAAAACAAAATGGGTGATAAAAGAGAGGGAAGACCCTCCAGTAGGGAGGAACCRAGTGAGCAGTGTGATGGGTGTTGACTTTCTGCTGGACCTGGTGGCATTGGTCACTGCCATTACCTTGGGTACAAGTCTCTGTCCAGTGGTCGTTGCCACCTTGGTGTGAYAGCACCTCTGGTGGCACATGGGGACAAGGAGCTGCAGCGTGTCCTGAGCAAGAGGACACGGCTCCTGCCTGGCATTCCCCGTGCTCACGAGGCCATCCCTGGGCTGTGTGCCTGCCGTTGGCTTCTGCAATGCCTCCACCACGTTTTTGAAGTGACGTTCTCCCTGCTAGCCACCCAAGAGAGCGAAGGGCTCTCCAGCATGCAGGAACACACAGAGCTTGCAGGTCTCGCTTCGCCCCATGCTCCTGCCATGGGAACACCCTCCATCGTGCCAGGTTCTCCTGTTGCTTGACGCTGTCGGGGAGAGGGCTCCTCGCAAGGGACTTCTCGTGCCACGTGTCTCTCATTCTCTGTCCATGGGCCATCCTATTGCTAAGAACTGAGAGGTGCTGCTCTGCCTTGCAGTTTGCTGCCCTGTGGTGCAGGACTGCTGGGCTGGGCTTAGCAGGACTCATGCTGCTTCTCTGCCTGGCAGATGCTCCTGGCTAGTTATCAGAAATTAGACAACGTGCTGTAAACTTGGGGCACGGTGGATATGATGTGAAAGGGGTTGCTCTTTCTAGGCTGTTCTTAAGGCTTTTACTGTGCCAGAGAGGCAGAAATAGTGGCCTTGGCAAAACGGCTGGCTCTTTCAAAGTTTACCTGCTGGTAGCTGTCCTACAGAGCCCAGCAGGAAGCAATCCCTTGCTCCCCTTCGGCCATTCCCTAATACTCTCTGTAATAAATATATTAAGTAGCTGGTTGCTTGGAGCCGTGACATGAGAATTGTTTAACTCGAGGAAGCCGGTGATGTTCTGTGGCAGCACTTGGGGTCACGCTCTAACACGAGGGTGGCTCTGCTGCGTCTTACAGGGACACCAGTGAAGCTCTCCTGGCTTGACCCTGCCGTAACTGTGTGATCRTTTAGGCAGATACCTTTTAATGTGAAAGTCTGGAATTAAAAACGCTGGCTGGGAGGTGTCAGGACTTTAGATTTGCCGCGGTGTGCTGTAGCTTAGCAAGTCTCCTCTTCCAAATCACCTTGCGTACAGCCCTAGAACCGTGGAAGAGAGAGGTTTCTTTCACAGCAGCTTGACATTCACATACAGCAGCTGAGAAAGCGATCTGTCTTGTTTACAGGCAAGGAAGGGATTTGTGTATGCATGTGTCTGACTAAATGCTGGCTAATGCATCTATTTGACTGCTTGGAGGGTCCATCTTTGTACAACATGTTTCTCAGACATAACTCTGCTTTTTATTAGAGCAAAGCGGCAGCAAAGGAGAGGGGTTATGTGTTACTGGGGCARGAGAAGGGAGCTCTGGTGACAATTCCTACTCCAATCAAAACCAGCTTCGGAATAGGCAGAAAGACCTTGATAAACCTTTCCTTCCTGTGGAGGCTCTGCAAACAGCCCTCCCCTTGGATCAAGCCCCAGGTGCTTTTGTAAGCGAGTTTTGGAGACTGTTGCCCCCCTGCCCCAGATAGCGAGCTTCATGTTTCACCACTAGGAGCAATGCTGAGGAAAAATTTATCTCGCCCTGCCTTTGATGTTTGAACTTCAGAGCCAGAGGTTTGTTATTTCAGTATTTCTCGCCGCAGTTCTCTGCTTATGAAGTTTCGGAGAACTGCAAGTCAGGTCTGCATGGACTCCCATCAGTAACCTCGGTGCTGTATGGATTTTTACATCCTTATGGCCAGAAACAACCAAGAAAGTCATCTAGTCTGACCTAGAGTAGTACTGATCATGGAGCAAGGCAAAAGTGTGGAGGGGACAGTCAGTGTCCCTGCTGTTGCTACCATTCCCCTTGGACATCCGCACAGCTGGGCCAGACAGAAGGCTTTTCCAACATCACTTTTGGGCTCCTGCTGGAAGGCTCCTGGGCTGTGGGAAGCTAAAGGGTGATGGGAAATGTGGCTGGGTGGGTGATTGCTACAAAAGGGTCAGCAGACACTGCTCTACTCGAGCATCGGTATGGGAAGGTCTTTTGACGTGGCTGGCTTTTCCCAGGAGGTGCCATCTCCTCCACCCGCAGGCTTATTTCTTAAGCTTCTTCCAAAGTCTCTCCTTTTTTTCTTCCCTTCACAGCAGTGTTTCCCCTTCCCCTCCTTGGGAGCTCATTAAGGCTTAGAAACTGGTGCAGCGACTGTGTCTCTTCTCTGAGCTCAGGCAGGCAGTAGCCGGAGCYGGTAGGTGACCCGAGGAAAGGGGGATAGAGTTGTTTAGTCTGGGATGCAATTAGTGGAGGCGAGCAGCAACTGGAGAGCATGTTCAGGGGCTGCGGGAAGGGAAATCTGTGTATTAAGATAGATCAGCTTGGGAGAAGCGGTGGAACTAATTTTCCACCTCCCTCCCCCCAGTTAAGGAGAAAAATAGAAGAAACAGTGGGCAGTTTTTCACCTATCCACCACTGCTTAGTGTTAGCCGTGTCTGGAGCACAACAGGGTGTTGGGGGGGGAAAGGAAGCAGGCTGTTTTTCAGGAGAACAGAAAGGGCTTTTTCCTGGGAGGGAGCTGAAGGCAAAAGGATCTCTGAGGAAGGCTGTTGTGGAGAGGGGGAAGCACGGAGAGAGCCGTCTCCTCTTGAGATGAGGAGGCCAGCTCCCACCCAGCTGCCATGGAGCTATCTGTCTTGCTCTTCTCTTGTTTACTTCAGTGGGAAATCAGGGTTAACAGCACACACAGGGACAACACGGAGGGGAACAGCCCATTTGATGGAGTGGAGACACTCATCCAGACCTGACAGCTGCCTAAAAGGCACTGTAGGAAGCCTGTTCAGTAAAGACAGCTGGGTGGAGAGAAGCAAAAACGAGCAGTAAAGAGACAGTGTGGCTGGAGTTTGGGAGGGGAGAAATCAGGAAAGCTAATCCCAGCTCTGCCACTGGCCGCCTGTGGGACATTGGGTAAGTCACCTGTGTTCTCCTTTGCCTGTCAGGAGAGCAGATTCTGCTCTGAGCTTTGGTGGGTGACTGGGCATGATGAGGCTGCTGGGCTTTGTGAAGCAGTATCTGTGAAGTTTGCACTGTACTGCAAGTGCTAGCCTGCACTGGGGCTTTTGGCACCATCCTCCTGTCCTTGGTCACATTAACGTAACATGGGGAGGTGTCTAGAGTTGCTTGGCTGGAGATGCAGGCTCCAGGTTGCTGGGAGAAATGGGTTGTTGGAGGGTGTAGCTAATGTGGATCTTAAGAGGAATCCTGTGCCCTGAGACTCAGGGAACCTTGAGGCCTAATTGGTTATAATTAATGAGTGGCTCCTGTCCATTTTAGTACCATTTCACCTGCTTCAGCGCCTGGGCTCTGTCTGCATTAACAGACTAGATGCCAGTCCTGTTCCCTTCTTGAGGCCAGGTTCACTTTGTGCCAAAGCTGCAGCTGTGGAAGGGAAGCATATGGACATGGAGTTCGTGGGGTACCACAAGGCTGGCGCAAGTAGTGCTGGAGTTGGATGTCACTGGCAGCTGGGGAGCATCCTGGGGAGGAATCACTTCTTGTGTGCCCCGTTGTTATAAGCTTTCCTTCGTTTCTACTGCCAGCCACCCCAAGAACTGAATGTGGAGTTGGGTGGCCCTTTGATCTGAGCTGGTATGCTTGTCCTTGCATCGTTACCGTATTCACCTAGTAATGAAAGTCCTGAGTGTCTTTGACCTTGTGCTCTCCAGTCTGCTCCAAGTATTCTCCAAGTGGGCCCACATCAGTTGAAGCACAGATGGGTTCTGTCAGTCTTGCATGGAAGTGTAGATTTTACTGTTGGAGCCTGAACCCGGTGATGTGTTGCACAGCTCGGCCGCTTTCCCAGAGCTCTGCTGTCTCTGCTGGTGGGCTCACACGCACTCGTGTTTCCCCCCACAGTGTTGCTCGGCTGAGGTGGCTACCTGTGGCCCAGGTCCATGCGGCAGCTGAGTTCAAAGAGACTTTGCAGCCTGTCTTTCCCTCCCCTCAGCTTACAGTGTCCATACCGACCTTCCCAGGAGTACCTCTCTGCTGGAGATGTGTGGGGCGCCCTAATTACCCAGGGACAGAGTTTTGAGGAGGATCATTTGGGGAATTAACTCCCATGACTGCAAAGGGTTTGCTGCCCCCCTATGGATTTGGCCGGTGCGGCTAAGGCCAGGGCATCAGGGTGGAGGAGGAGGTGGTTGGTAGAGCCAGCTCCATGACCGTGTTGCTTCCTGCCCGTTGGGGCTCTCGCTGTGCTCTTGTGCAGCTGATAGGCTGCAGCCTGGGCTCCCGTTCAACCGATTGCATAAATGTAGCAGAACAACAAGGTTTCCCCAAAGCAACTCCATCTGTGCAGGGCACTTGTTGCTCAGGACTCCCTTGGTCGCGCTATGCTGAAGTTTGTGCCAAACCCAATACCCGCAGTTTAAAAATAACATTTGGGTGTGATGGCTTCATTATTTACCTAGGAGCCAACATTGTTTCATAGGCAGAACCAGATGGCTGGAAGTCTGGGGTGAGACATTCTCACGTCTACCACTGTGTTGTGTTACTACTTCCYGCTGCCTCAGTTTCCCTGCTGGTGAAGCAAGCGTAACGAAGCACAGCTCGTGATAACTTACACATGGCTTAATTTCTGTAAGGAGCTCACTATGGCCAAGTCATCTGCTGCAGAGTTCATGAGTGCTAATGCTACAGCAGACCAAATCCTTGCACTTCTTGGTTGGTGACCAATCCTTGAAAGAAGCAACTGGTGCAAAAATTTGTAGTAAAGAGTGATGTATTGCTGGCTCACCCATTCCCTCCAGAAAATAAGTTGTTCCCCTTCATTTTCAACACCAATGGCTCTGCCTATGCTTTTACTTTCCATGGCAGATGAATGCTAAGCATCTTGCATCCTGACTTTGCACATTGAAGATATCTTACCCCATGCAAACAAATATGAGGGATAGAGAGTAACCTTGTATGGTTTTGTTCTTTAAAGAGATGTGAAACTTTAGTGATTTCATTTGGCTTCTGAGAATCCCCCCAACCCTGCCCAAAATGGGCTAATGTGAGCGGACAGAGAGGTTGTAACATCATCATCATAAATCTGCAAATGATGTGTCTGGGCAATGTAGCAATACAGATGTGAGGAATTTGGGTTTGCTGGAGGACTTTCTAGAGTTCTCTGATGGGTACTGGGAATGTCCTTCTACTGTAATCTGAAGGCATAGAGCTGTTGTGTTTTAATCAGTGTCAAATTTTCTATCAGATGTCTATTATGCCCTGGAGTGCCGTGAATGTTACCAAAAAAGGGCTGGATTCATGTTAGATGTAGATCCACGTGGTGCCACTGGCGGTCTTGCAGCTAAGCTTGGCTTCTCCCAGCTGAGAAACTGTCTTGAGGAACTTACAGCAGCTTGCCTCGAATTGCCTCCCATCTGCCTCATCCTGTGGTGACGGGTTTGCACTCCTGGTTCCATTCTGCAGATGGCCAACAAATTCTGGGCCAGACAAAACTGGAATTTCTAGGATAGGTCAGACCAGAGCTTGACTCGGAGACAAATTCTCTAGTTGTTTGAGACTCTGGCTTAGGCCATCCAGCAACAGATGTGCCTATCCTGGAGCAAGCAGCAATGTTTGAAGTGGTATCATGTCAGACACCCGACAGGCATCTAGGTGAAGACGAGACCAGCCTGCCTCATCCATTGACTCTACAGTTGACAAGCTGGGCAGGTCCGTGGCATGGGGCAAAGGACTCCTTATGAAGTACTTTTATTTTCTTTGRTTCTAGTCTTTTGTTTTTTTCTTGTTACTGAAGTAGGAGAGGAAAAAAAAAAAAATGAGAAAAAAAGATGAAAAAAAGAAATTCCAGAGTGAGCAGGAGACGGGGAGTAAAACTAGCTGAGGAATTTCCAAACAAACGTGTCAGTTACACTTAGGAGAGCTTGTTTTTGTTTACTATTTGTTTTGAATTTCCACTCTTTGCCCTCAGATCAAGCTCCAGGAAAAAGGGGGAGCCTGGAATGAGGTCTTAGATGTCTTTGCAGCTCTTAAATGTTGTGAAAGGAACCTTGATGAAAGGCTAAAGCAGTGGGATGGATGACACCCAAAGAGAGGCGTGTGCAACACTTTCGATGTTTTTTTGCTGTATAATCCTTKTTTCCAAAGAGTTTAACCCTCCTTGGGGTGGCTGGGAAAGGCAGTCACAAGGGAAAGGTCGATCTGTGTTAACCTCTTCAGTGCTGTGTCGCCAAATGTCAGTTGTCACCTACGCTGTGGGAGGGCCTCAGCACCCTGTGCTCCAAAACAGAGGGTTCCCCCTCCTCTAAATGACACATCTGAAGTCCAAAACACACAAAGTGCAGAAGTTCTCTGACTTCTGTAGACTAGATGATTTATAAGTGTTGAATCAATAAGCTTTTAGCTCACTAATGTCTAATTGGATCTGGGTGTACTTAAAACTAAGCATAAGCTTCAGTGCTTGAATAGGCTAAATGGAGAACTCTGGTGTCTTAAGGCATAAGCCAGTTCTGGGTGGAATAAGCAGCCTATGGGGGGAAAATTTCTTCTAAATTACCGCAGCAGAGGATTTTTGCATCTTGTTTTTTGCACAGGCAACTTAGTTTCTGGTCCTGATGACTGCTGGAACCAGGTTCCTCACATAGATGACTCCCTGGTTGGGAGCCATGTGGTTGTTCCAGTGTTCTCTGTCCTGTAAATATCTCCTAGAACATGGCACCCTATTTCATCTGTATCTCATTACATAGAAAATGTGATTATTATTATTATTATGTATGGAGTTGTTAAACCAATCTGGTGTTTCCAGGCTTCACCAAGGAACAGGCAATTTGTCCAAGATGCCATCATCTTTTTGACAGCTGCCATGGAGAAACCTAAGAAACATAAAAAAAAATACATGTACACACACTGTACACAAGCAAAAGAGCCAAAATGAAGGCAGAGTGYATGTCAGGAAGTTATTTACAGTGGCTAAAGTTTGACCTCTGTTGAGACCGAAGTTAAAATATCAGCTGGGATCCCAGCCCAAGTTTGGTCACACACGGAACGCGTCAAAACGTGTCCAGGAAACGAGCAGAGGCCCTGCTGAGCAGAGCCAACTCTTCTGTGGCTGTTCCTTCCTGCCTAGAGCTCCAACGGAGGCAGAAAAACCCTGCTAAGAAAACTGGAGTGGCTGAAGGGAACAAGTGCCGTTGCAGCGCCGAGTCCTCCGGAGAGCCAGGCTGCTTCCAGGCAAGAGCCCTTTGGGCAGCAGGGCACAAGGAGCACAGACTGGGAGGAAGTTTCTAGCAGCTCCAGTGTCTGTCTCTTTGGGCAATAAGAAGATCTTGTGGGCAATAAGACGATCAGAGTGAGTTAAAACAAGAAGCCACTTTTGCAGCTGGTGTGAATTGATGATGATGATGATGAGGACCTGCTTTGCTGACAATATCCTTTAGAGGCACTTAGACTAGGACAGATGATGCTGTGACAGGGGTGAAGAGAGGTGCATCATCTCAACCTGCTGGGCCTTTAGCAACATGGGGCCAGGTGTGGTGAACARTATTTTAGGGCAGTTTTACTAAGAAAGGGTGTTGCCTGGAACATGCACGTGGAGCTGACATGGGTGTTGTCATCACTAAACCGCTGCAGGAGGATTCTGTAACTACTGTTAGTGTAAGAGCATGAAGAAAAGGGTGTGTGTGTGTAGGGAGAAGAGAGTTGATGTTGTGGGACCTCTGCCCACACTTGCTAGTCAAAACTGGGCCTTCCAGGATAGGAATTCTGCTGTTGGGCATGTCCCTTGAGACTAGCAACAGCAACACCACATGTTTGTCTGCTGACATGCCTTGGGTTATCTGATGTCACCCTGCCTGCAGATCCACTTTTCCTTGCAAGAAAGGCTGAGGCTGGTACCTTGTTCATTACGATGTAAAGAAGAGTGGGATTTATTTGGCCTCCACAATCAATACTTGCATGATCTGGCCTTTCCTTCTGAATTATTAGGAATAGGACTCAGGTTGAATGCCCAACTGCTTGAAATCACCTCTTACTTGGTTTTGGTAAGGTATTTGATAAGGATTAGCCTTGATCAAGGTGGGGACTCCCTCCATTYGCTAGTCCACTCTGTTACCAAGCATGTGTTCATCTTCTTTATTGGGCTGCCTAAGAATGGAATCATCTTGCAAACGTCTTAGTTGGTGATAGTGTCTTTACACCTGCTGCTATCCTAGATGAAAGCTGGATACAGCTAGCGAAATGTCTGCATTACCCTACAGCTCTTCTGGTCCAGTGACTTTACTTCCTTTGTCATCAGCTGGAGCTTGAGAATACCCACTACGTGGGAGAGAACCTCTCGGGAGCTGCCTCTCCATCCCTGGATGCAGTGCCCTACCAGGAGCGTTAGGGAGGAAGSCATGCAGAGCGATGCTGTGTGATCTGGTGTGGAGCCCTGCGAGCAGGATGAGCGTAGCCCCAGTGTAGGCAGCGGGGGTGACTCACTTCTCTAGGAGAGGCAACACTGTTTATTAATCACTGTGCCTTTGAAGTGGGAAAATGGAGAAAAYATCTCATGGCCAACGTTGTGATTAACCATCTAATTGTTTGGCTGGTATGTTTGCTTAAGGGGTTTCCTTTGCTCTGCGTACATTAAGAAAGAGGTTCTCATCCTACCGTTGCTGCAACCAGATGATAGTCATTAGCAAAGTACCAGACAGRCCCATTGTATATTCCTTGTCCTGTAGCTTTTTTTTTTAATTTAATTTATTTCTTTTTATATCCCTGGGTCCATCTCTGTTGAAGTGACTTCAGTGTTGGAGGGGTAATGACAACTCATCAGAGAGAAATATTTCTTTGTTCCCAAAACATGCACAGAGTCTCTTGATGCAACAGAATGAATTCCAATCCCCAGTCAACACATTTTTTCAGTTATCTTTTCCATCACGGGGGATGGTGTCCACAGGTGATGGAGGATGCYCCATGTCCATTCTGGGTGAAGGCCTGGGCTGCAAAAGCCAAGTTCTCTTGGAAGTTAGTGTTGCCTATGCAGTTATAGTGAGCCTGATTCCTGAACACTGAGATGCACCAAGTGCATCTTAGCAAGCTAAAACATTGTCAGTGGAAGACAACTGAGTCTGGAAATTTTTGTCTAATCAGGAGGACCTCCCCAATTTATTCTAGGCCAGGTCCAAATAAATGTTCTAGTCTAAGTAGAGTTCCAACACAAACACATTTCAGTACCGCTGCAAATCATTTTTGACTCTTTGCAGCAAAACAAAAGCAAATTTTGAAATGAAAAATAGTTTAAAACCAGTCAAGAGTATTTCTAAATCCTCGATTAGTCTCAATGACATTGCTGTTCTCTTCAATGTCACAGCACCCGCAAYGGGCTTTACAAAAGCACACGTTTCCTCAACCCTGCTCCCAGGGACATCCCTCCAGATTTTAAGGAGCGTGTCAGTAGACCTCAGACCACCTTAAACTTCTCCTGTTTTGGGCATGATGTAACTGTGTACACAGAAGGATATTATTCTTGTCCTGTGCAACTGTCCTGTAGCTGAAGCMGTGTTACTGGCTGCTGCTCTTTTCTGTAGTGCAAAGCTGTGTATTACAGCTAGAGGGGGTGAGCAGGCAGAAGATAGTCGCAACTAAATTCTGCTCTTGAAAACTCTTGGCCATGCCTCTTTCTTTTCTCCTTCYGTGGATTTGTGTGACACCTCCCTTAGTTGCATTTACACCTCTGTCTTCAATAGAGCTTTATGTACACATGCATTTATAATATATATATGGTGCTTGTGTGTGTGTATRTATACACGTGCGTGGATGCATGCACAGCATACCTGAAAAGTATCGTTAGTTACTATGATTTATGGTGAGACATTATGTGAGGTCTCAACGGGTGACCAAGGTTGGAGTGCATGCAGTGTTATGCACACGTCATGAATAAATGGTCCTGTCTCCAGAGATCTTGCAGTCCAAGTATATGATTAGGAACAACAGATGGATACCATAAACAGACAGGCGGCGTGGGTGGGGGAGGAGCGCAAAATACCACCGAGATAATTAAGATAAATGATTAATGACTCGAATGGGTAAGAAATGGCCAAAATACACCAGCTGAACGCTCACTGGTGATGCTTCACAGGAGCCCCAGCTCAAGTGGACAACAGATATATCGTATTCTGTACTTGCTCGTTATGCRGATTGCTAAATTTGTTCCCAATCCATGTTTGCAGTGGTTCAAATCTAATGTTAAGCTGCAGCTACGCTGTAAGGATGGGATAACTACAGTGAATTCTGTGCGGAATGCAAATCCAACCAAACTGAAATACTAGTCCTTAAAGGAATTTTGATCTCGTAGAATCTGATCCAACACCCACTGAAGTCAATGAGCTTTTGACCTGTATGGGATTTGGGACAGTCCTAGAATGTTCGAGTGGGCTCCGAACTGGGCAAAACAATTGGGACATACTTAAAATGATAAGAAGAAACGCTTTGTATGAAATGTATTTAATATATGTCTGTTTGCACGTTCACATTTTTACTGTGTGAAATCAGACTAATTTTATATCTGATGCTTCTATCTTAACATGTGGTGTATGTTACAGTAGGCTGATCAGTTACATGATTAAAATACATGGTAAACTGATTCACAGCATGTGTAACGCTGGCAGTTTTTTGTTTTAACTTAGTCTTTTCTTCCTTAAACTATGCTTTTGTTGTCACTTGTTTGCTTTCTCTCAAGAGATTGTCCATTGGTTTCCTCTGGCAGCTCCATTTATCTCCTAAAGCTTCTTTAATTGCCTTTTTTTTTTTTTTTTTTTTTTTAATGATAGCTGAGTGGCTGGGCAGTTCTAGAGATCACTCAGCTTTCTCCCCACCCAAACAGGTTGGAGGAATGTCAGCAGAAGAAGATCACACACTGCAGCTCCCTGTGGTGTGGATAAACACAAGACGTCAAAGCTGTCAGGTTGGCAGATTTCACCAGCATGGAATTCACTTAGAAGTAAATGGAGGGAGGAGAAGGATCTGAAAGGTGCCAAGTAAAGATTTTGTGCTTCATCATGCAGGATTTGGTTGTGGCTCTGGTCTGTGTAAAACCTAGGCTGCATTCATGATATTTGCACAGATAGGTGGCCAGGTGGAATTTGACTCCACTCTGAAGATGGTTACATACGTACAACTTTGGACTGTTCCCTTGAGTGAGATCAAATAATTACAAAGTCATTTCCAGTAAGTCCTTACCTCTAAGGCCAGGGTTGCTCTGACAACCGCTCTGGGTGGATCATCTGTGGGAGCTGAACCTGGAGCCTCTGGGTCTGAAAGTACAAGCCTCTATTGTTAGAGCTGCRAGTTGAAAACCTTTCTTATGACACTAGCACCGGACTGATTCATCTAAGCAAGCTTTGGTCCCTCAGAAGGAGGAAAGATCCACCTGGCCAGAGTGAAGTAAGCCACAATATCACAGCRGCTGAGTTTCACCTTTGTGTTCATGTATACTGCGTGTGTGCATCTCTTTTGGACTGTCACTTGCATTTGAGGTGAAAGGGCCACATGAAAACGAGCGCATGCCTCCTTAGGAGACCTGTCTACTTCCCTTCAGTGCTTTGGTCTTTGCTGTAGGTATTAACATGGGATGTCTGCATGTGGCTGAGGGTGCAAGAGAGGATGCATTTGTGTGCATGTGACAGACCAACAGGAAATATTTACAGCTGTCATATGCATGTGAAGAAATCTTGAGCTCTTTTTCAAGCAGAGCTTTTCAGACAGCCAGACTCAGCATGAGGATCCAGAGAAGGATGCTGGCTCTGATGCCAAATGTGTGGTTTTCCCTAACTCATTTTGCAGGGCCGCCTTTTGCTGGCTAGAAAGCCTTCACTTGAAATGCAATTACCCTAATGTAGAGACGAGAACAGACATAGTTCAGCCATAGCAAGAGAGGAAATTTCCTCAGATTTACCCCTTCCTCATTAGCAATGACACATTTTCTACAGTTTGCAGATAGGAGGGGAAGATTTGGCTAGGTCCTTGTGTAAATGCATAGCTGCTCAATCCTGTTGACTTCAATAGGGCTTTATCACTAAATGTGGGCTCATAATAAGAGGTAGATACAGGGATGTTTATAATTTCATCAGCCAGCATAATTTTTTAGAGTTCTACTGGAGTCTGTCGAGCCTTGCTGACATACATCAGTGTAAATTCTGGCCTTTTGGATGCCAGTTGTGGCAACATTGTATTAATTTTCTTCCTACAAACTGCTTTGCTTTTATTAGCTCTTCCGGTTTTTTTCTGATCTGCCGCTCTTTTTTGATACATTTTCAGTGGTGTCTACTTCTCTGCCACTTTGAGCAGAGTTCTCCTGTGCCTTTTTCATTCATTTAGTTACTTTGCTGTGTTGCCACCTTTTAAATTTTCCCTGCTTTCTTCTACATCTTCATCCTTTCTTTGCATTCACCAGTGCAWGGTGATGGGAATATCTGGATGGAAATATTCCTACAGAACAGATCAACACACATTTTTATATTGCAGAGCTTCTCCTCTTCTCCATCTGATTCCTTCCTGGTCTGCACACAGCAATGAACACAGGGAGTGCTCATCACTGGGGTTTTCTAAGATAATGTCCTGATGCCTCCTGATGCTCTCAATCAAGTCTCAGCCAGGCAAGGGCTGGTGGACTGTGCTGAGAATCTATACCCAGGCTACTTGCCTTCTTCTTTTCCATCTGGAGATATTAGGAAGTGATATAATACTGATTTTTGAGTATGAGTCAAAAAGAATATGGGATAAGTAGTCATCTTCCTCCATATTTGTGAATAAAGACCCATCTAACTCCCAAATGCTAGATGATGGGCAGGTACTGAGGTGGAGAACCTGCCCAACAATCGCTGGTCTTGCACACAGCAGCTAGTAATCACTAGTCTTGCACACAGCAGCTGTTAGTGAAGATAGAACTGGATGGCTTGTCCTCCTTCATGCACAGGGGCAGCTCTGATGTTCACACAGAGACGTGGTGTCAGCACCAGATTTTTGACTGTTTGCTCAGAGAGCAACCAAGAAAGGCTGCAGAGAAGACGTCCACRTCACAGAGGGTTTTCATCACTTTTTGTGCTTCCCCTGATCAGAAGGGTCTGGAGGCCACATCATGAAACAGGTATTTTCTTGTGAATTAGTCTTTCTGAATTTTAGTCAATGACTTTAGAAAAGGTTCAGAGACTGGTTGAGTGAAGGCTGTGTACGGATAATACCTTGTTGTGGGCTGATTGGCAGAAGCTGTGTAGGCCTGGAACAGCTGGAGCTCATGGGAGGGAAGATTTGATGGCTGAAGCTGCAGCTGAGACCACTTGACTTCAGGTGGTGAGGGGGAAAAAGAGGCTGTATTTATAGTGGAGTTTTTAGCTATCCTTGCAAAAAGTATTCTCTGAACCACTAGTCTAGCAGTGGTGAAAGGCCTRTTTTTGTCTGACTATGAGGCCCAAGTGGGAGAAGAGAGTTGCTAGTCAATGAGAAAGGAAAATAAAGCTTGGTTTTGCTAAAGAGAAGAAAGAGGCAGAACCAAAACAGATGTCAGTATATAAAAGGTGAAGAGAAATCAACCCCCATATAAGAGGAGTGGTGTAGCTCATGGTGATAGCTGGGGAACAGACCTTAAGAAGAAGCAAGGGTATGGAGAAACTTGGACAGAAAAGACGAGAGAATATCTACGGTGGAAAGGAAAGRAAAATCAGGTAAGTAAGCATGCACTAATGGATAAATGCTAGTGAGTGGATGGGATGGTTAGATAGGTGGAAGAAAGAAAGAAAGTTCTAATGCTGATGAAAGTATGTTTGAATGGGTGATATGTTAGTGGTAAGGCAATGGCAGATCTTCCTGGGGTGTGGAGCTGGAGGAATAAGAAACAGCTAATGTATATTTGTGCAAGAGGATGTGAGCCTGCTAACAAAGTGTAGGAAAGTGAAATAGTCATGCTGGATGTGTGAGCTGGGGTAAATCGAAGTATGGTGGAGGATATTTGGCTGTTCAGAAAGGACAGAGATGAGTACGAATATGTCTGTACACATATGTGTAGAAATACTGTGCTCTTGTGAAGGTGGTAAGCATGGTATGACCCAAAGTGTGTGTGTATTGGTCAAAATCATTCTGTTTATGAGTTTTTAGGACTGCGAATGTTCCATAGGCCTCAGACTTGGTTAATGAATTGTGGATCTTTGATTTAGCAGGTTTAGATGTGTGTATACAAACAAAAAMCTGTTAGTAATGAGGGAACCTTGAAGTAATGGCTGGTAAATAGTTTCAGATAGTCTCTACAAAAAAGAAGCAGTACCAAAACTGACTGGAGCAGGAAGTGCTAAAAAGCTGTAGCCGTTTTTGTTATTGTTGTTTGGKTTTTTTTTTTTTCCTAAATGGCCATGACTTGATTTAATTTTAAATGAAATAGTAGAATAAACAAAATTACACAGGCAGCTGAGATTCTGGATTTCAAATGTATGAAATTCTGAGAGGGGTTAGTATGGTCAGCTGAATTAAGGTGATTTAGTGACTTGGATGTAGAGGAGGTCTGAGTGTATCCAAGTACAGGCTTCCCAGTACATTGCCACTCCTGGGAATCTGAATCTCTCGTGATGGGAGTCTGGGGAAGAGTTCTAGGCTTGAACAAATGCRCAAGGAAAATACAAACTTTGAGTAGCTAGGAAGAGGTTTTGGTCAAAATTAGATGATATGTGTGAGTTTACATGATAGAAATGAAGTTCTAGGATGACTTTCCAATCTTGGTTTTGACAGAAAAATCTTGTGTCTGTTGTCACTAAACTCTGTGTGTGGTGGTGTTTTTTAAATTATTTTTCTTAAAAAAAAAAAAAAATTAAAAAAGGAAAAAAGGAAAAGAAGGGTGGGAGGAAAGGGATAGGGGAGCTATACGGTAGATAGTTTATACCAAAGGACTGTACTTCATGACCTGAAACCAACCTCTTAGTMCAATGGTCCTGCGCTGAAGAGATTTTTTGCAAATATGCAAGACCTAGAGGAAGGTTGGGGACAGTATTCAAGCTACTGTGGACAAGGAGGGAGATGAAAGCAGAGATGCTGAAGTAAAACGTGCTTGGGGGGCCAGGCAAAACACGGCACACTGCAGTCGTTCCCTTGCCTCGGGCAGCAAGGCAGGCTTCATGTTCTGTGACTAGCAGCCATTTTGTAAATATGTGGGGCACCCAGCTCTGTTACAGCTGAACAAAACAAGTCGTTCACAAGCTCCAGTCTTTGTTTGTTTGTTGTGTGACTCAGTACCCCACATCTGAAATGGCTGAAACTGCTTCAGACATGCCATGGTTGCTGGAAGTCAGACAGCGTCTCCTCAGGTTGTGCAAAGATGAAGGCCCTCCCTACTGAGAGAGCACTTTGTTCCCCTTGTACTCACCAGTGTGACTTTCCCTCCTGGTGGGGTTGTATGGAAGTAGTCCACGTTGGCCTTCTGTGAGGAGCTGGTGGTGAGGTACCTCCTATGTACTGCCCCAACGCAGCAGTTGTGGTATCTTCTGGATCCTATTGAGGAAGGTCTTTACGGCAACATGATGCATAACGTGAGGATGCTGAATACTAGAGGGAGCTGTTAGCTGGTCACTGTTTGGTCTTGTGGTCCCTGTTGTCATTGTTTATTCACATATTGACTCATTTTGGGTGAGGAAAGATTTAACTCGTATGAGCACAGCATCCTCTAACAGAGGAGTCTGCTGTGCCTTTGTGCTGTGTCTGCACTTTAAACCTCACACCAAGCTTGCTTAAGTGCTTTCTACTCCTGCTCTGTTTCTCTGAATCCTCGAGCAACTGTTTTAAGTTGATACATGGTGYGTAGTCCTAGACAGAATCAGTCTGGTTGCTCTTCATTAAGATTTTCATTTCTCTTAAACATTAGTGTAGGTGTGTGGCAAAGGTGTCTGTCAGAATTTTTTTTCCTGATGCTTTTGGCAGCTGTCACTGATGGCTTGGATCAAGTGCTGCTCTGTCTTTGTTCATTTGTCTATTGTGGATGAATCTTCTGCATACTTGAGTGATAGTCAAACCATTCATTAACATGTGGGAGAATCCATCTTTTTGCAGTTTTCATTGGGCTCAGCTTGCAGTTTTGCATTGCTTGTGATTGTGTTGCAGCATTATTGCATAGCCACACTGATTCTTCAGTGTCCGAGTCGGTCACTTATGGGTCGAGAATGACTGGGGTGTCACTTTCCTGCTTTTCCATGAAACTTGATTTGATTGATGATGAGAAGGAGGTTCAAGTATATGCTTTAAATGTCAACTTGGGTAGGACAAACCTGTTTAAAGCTTTGCTAAGTTTCCCTTGGATCAAATGCTACAGAAAGTGTGACTATACCAGCTCGTTCAGCTGACAACCATGACCGTTGATTCCTAYGCCTCGTCATGAGCAAGTCTGCTGATTTAACAGTAGATATTACGCCACTGGTCCTCAAAGAGTAAGCTACTGTACACTGATCTGTTTGAATTGGTGCCCCTTCCTAACACGGATCACAAGGCCTGAACTTCAGGCCTCTGTCTGGAATTCAAAGTCTTTTGCTCTTTAGGGGTGGGGGGCACCTGAGTCACAGCAGCGAGCTTCTGCTTTACCTTTTATACTCCTAGAAAGGTGTTGTCTAGACCAGATTATATCAGGCTTCTCCTTCCAGGTAACTATGGGCTGCTTTTTTGCAGCTCCCCTCATTGCCATTTGTCTTGATGATAACATCAAGTTTGCTGTTCTGACAATTCTCWTCTTATTACTCCATAAGACATCAGCAACCGTTCAGGCCTTTACTTTATGGTTCCTGGCTATACTACTAACTTCTTTTTCCTCTTAAATTGTATAGGAGAGTTAGCAGCTGAAAAATGTGTATGCAGGAATATATGGAAGATAGTTAAAAACGATGTTATCGGTGGGTTTAGAGTTGGACTTGAAGATCTGGAAGGTCTTTTGCAACCATCATGGTTCTGTGATAGATTTGCTCTCTGTCCTCATTATGCTGATATTGTATTAGCAATACACTGTATTTTAAATCAATTAGGGGTTTGAATATGCTGTCTTGGGACAAGGCTCTATTTTATTGCCAAAACACTGAAATGTGGAATTTGTTCCTGCCAGTTACTTAAAACATACAGCATTTACTTGTGCCTTTAAAATTTATACTATCAATTATTGCCCCGATATGTGATCAGATTAAATCCCCAATAGCTTGGGGATTGAGTGAGTCCTGGAATTGCCATCTTTTTCTCCATTTCAGACTGTAGTGATGTTGCTTGGAGACTGCGCTTTCTTTTGCAAAAGTCATGCACTCTCTTCAAATGTGCCTCCAGTTGTGATAGGAGACGCTTTCATTTTAAGTTTCTGTGTAATTAGGCTCTCCTGTGGTGGGGCTGTGGGGGTCGCTACTGAAGGAGTTAACCCGCTTTGAGAACTTGCTGAGATCTGAATTCTAGGTTGTTCGAGTTACGAATTCTGGGTCACTAACAATGGGAATTGTTCTGAATAATCTGATAATGTTCTCGTCATTTGTGTTGCTTTGTTTCAGGGTGTTGTCACTTCATATCTGTCTGGAAGTGAGGTAGTGGAAGGACTTCTGGAATAATTCAAAACTTTTCCTTTGCTCTTTATCCTAAATCTTTGGCCCATGCGGGTATGTGCTTGGATGCCCAGCCCTCCTGAAATGCAATGGGAATTACTTCTCCTCTTCCCCTCCGCCCAAAGGATTTAAGCATCTAAATATAGGAGTTGGATTTTTATTTAATGTTTTTCATTTTATTTGCTTACATCTGGTCCGTCACAAAACACTCTCTGACTACAATGCCTTGAAAAGACACTTATCTTTAGATAGTTAAATGCCCTTCGGAAGTTCTGTTGGACCATATCTCTATAACTGATGGCAAGGTCAGCTCCCTTTGGACTAGATATCTTGTGCAATGGATAATAGGCCGAGCTCTTCAGCGGAAGAGGAGAAGACATCTCCTTGTTTTATTTTTTCCTGCTGAAAACATCCTTGGGWTGGAACATAAAGCACGTGGCAAATGCTGCAAACACTTAGATCAGACAGTTCCTATGGCATTCTCTTAGGAAATAGTTCTCATAACTTGACTCAAAAGAATATCTCTTTGTTTCTCAGAGCTGTCTAGGACCTATCCTGAACCATGGATTGTTTTAAACTTTAAAAACCTCATATCCCACCTGTGTGTCAAGGATGGGAGTTTGCCAATCTTTTTTGGTTTACATAGCTTTTAAGCACAGTCAGAACTTTCTCTTTAACCTCTCTCTCCAACCACTGACTCCACCAGATGAGTCTTTTGCTTGTTTTTGTATTCCCCGTGCCCTTGGGGCTTGGGGCGTCTATAATGTCAAAGGTTTCAGAGTTCAAAAGGCAGGCCCGCGTGCAGGAAGCAAACGTGTTAACTGGAGGCCCTATTTTCCCCCTGCCTTAGACTAGCCTTACACGGGAGTTACCCAGTGTGGATTTACCCTGGAAGGCTGGATCTGGGGAAGGCTTTTGGGCATTGCGCTCAACCCCCTGAGACTTTCTGTAACTTGTTGCAGAGAGTCCTTGGGATGCTCGGCCAGTTGGGCACATTCTTACTTGGCTGTGCAGCTGGGACGCAGTTAAGGTTTTCCTAGAAGGAGGAAATAGAGCAGCAGAGACAACCTGATTTACAGAGGCTCCTGGCTCTTTTGGGCATGGCTTTTGAATGCATTAGCGTTATGGCAGGTGAACAGTTTTTTGCTTGTCAGCTCTGTGAAGGTAGCTGAGCTCCAGCTGTGAGGCTGCATGTATCAGCTCAGCTCTCTGTAAACCCATCTCCCCATGGTCCTCTCCAGCTTTGCATGGAGTAACCTGGAGCATTACTGGCATTTGTGGCTCTCCTGTTTTATGGCCCTTAAAAACAAATTGTGCCCTTGCTGCTGCATGGCAGCACGCTGCAAACCTGAGTTGTTCTTAGTTTTGTTAGCTGAAAACAAAGGCAGCCTGCAACCTGCCAAGAGACGCTATGAGCCGCCGTCAACGTTTTGACTGTTGTTTCTCCATGCTCAGGAAAACATACAGCGTGAAGAGACAAGGGGGAGACATGGATCTCATAAAATATATCTCCCCTTTGGCTTGCATTATAATAACAAAATCTCTGAGTCACCACATGGTACATTGATATGAAGCAACTGCCTGCAGGAAAACCAAAGCCATGCATTTTTCTGAAAAATGAGGGGAAAAGGAGGAGAAGAAAAAAAAAAGCATTTATTTTCATTCTTTTGGCTAGCCTWATTTTCTTCTATTTCTCATTAACCTTTAGAAAATAAAGCTAGCTTTCCTGAGGGAAAATAGCACTTCTTTGCCTCGCCCCGCCAGAGCTGGCCTTCAGCGGCCAAATTTAGCTAAAGGCATGCAGTGGTTTCTTGGCCTACTGAGTTGAGCCTTGCTTCTGGTCTGCAGGGGACCTGCCTTTAAGTCCCACAGACGCTATTGCTGAGGCTATGGAAAATTGTCCATCGTCTGGGCCGGATGCAAAGCCCCCTGGAGGCCACTGTCACCACTAAAAATACTGATGAACTGAGGCATAGCTCTCTTGCTCGTACCAATTGCTCTTTGCTTCCTAAGACCTTGATAAGATACTATATCTCTTTTAAAGGATGGAGTTCATCTAACTTCAGCCTCATGAGTGAATTTTGTGGGCTCTTTCTCCTTGGCATGGGCAAGGCATTGGCAACTTCCCTAGAAATGAGTTTGTTTCATCTTGCCTAAGTGTCTAAGGTAACTTCCTTTTACAGGACTTTTATTTCTCTGGAGATTGTAACAGGAGTCTAGCTGACTAGAACAGTTGTATACATTTTGGTAATTTTCTGTTTGTTAGCTAAAGAGAGAGAGCAAGAGATGTTGAATGCCATACAACTTTGGTGGCTTCTCTAAGTGGTTTCTTTTAGATCATAGGTCTTCTTACATTCCATACTCACAAAGGAGTATGGATTTTAAAACTGTTTCTTTTATCTCCAGTTAACCACAAAATTGTGTAATGTGTGGCTGAATTTTCATCTTGGGCAATACAAAAAAAGGTCAGTGGACTGATGCCAACTACTCGCATAGAAGTTTTAGGCCTACTTGAAACTCAAAGGAGACCATTAAAAATGTGACGTTTATGAGATTTGTATACAGAAGTAGTGTGCACATCTAGTCTGTGCTCAGGATCATCCAGCGAATCTGTTCTACAGCATAAAGCCCTGTGTGTCTTGATACACAAACAACCTAGACAACTGGGAACATGACACAGCAGTGTACTCAGCTGGCACTTCAGATGCATTCCTGGACAGCAGAACTAAGTCATTGACTTTGCTCATAGCATTGACTAAATAAAACATAGTGGGACTTYGCTTGTGTAGAGTCCCTGCAGTATGCAGTCTGGAACAAAGCAAAGTCTTCTCATAGCTTCAGATCTGACTTGACCTGATGGTGTTCAGCTCCACTAAAACATTTAGCCCGTACAAAGAAAATTTAATCTTCTCCAAGCCTGCCTTCAGTAAATGTCTGTAAGTGTTAGCACCTGATAATKTAGAGATGATCATGGCCCAACCCAAATATCTGAAGTTAACTCGTATGCTGGAGGCATTATAGCCATTTTAATATGACACTGTCCCTGGATCAAACAGGGCTTTATGGAGGTACCTATAATGATGATTGTCCATCATCCTTTCTATTTGCCTCAAAAAAGGAGTAGAACTCAGCAAGAGGGTTTTTTTTACCAAAATGGAATTTTGCTAGAAAAGCTGGTCTGTCTTTCCAACAAGAATGCTTCATCCTGAAGGATTTCTAGTGAAAGRGAGGGAGAGGAGGTGGAGTAGCCTATCAGCATGGACTACTCATGGGCCAAGTTTACCAGGGGCTTTTATAATTGCTGGTAACTAGTTTCTTTGTCTGTGRGATCCCATCAACTGGATTAATCCTATCTACCTATGCCCTTCTAATGTTTGGAAAACAGCCTAAGCTAGTTGTCTAAAGCATCTCTGTAGTGTGTGGCAACAGCTTTTCTCAGKGTGCTTTCTCTCCTGCATCTAGACGTGGGATGCACCAACATTTGACTGTGTCTGACTCCTTATATTAACTGCCATAGGAATCTGGCTAGTGTGCACCAGACAGTCGACTTCCAGGTCCTTAAAGTAAGATACAAATCCCTAACTGTGTGCCCAAATATTGTTTGGGGAGGGATGGAGAATGCGTGATGGGAAATTGGGCAAAGTTGGGGGAAGGATGAATGCCAGTTTTATATGGCCAGAAACTTGTCCATGTCTGTGGTTGAGTAGGTGCTCAGCTTTCTAAAGAGTTGACTGCAAGAGTTACTTTTTTAACATATTTGTAACAACAACTTTATTGGACATCAAAGCTGCAGACATACAATGGATGGTATCATCCCTATAAACCACTAGATGGTGATCTTTATATATAGTTAGCCACATGCCCAGGTAGATGAAGACATCACTCTTTCCATACAACTCTTCTTCAGGAAGAGGCCGTAGTGCCTTTCCAATAAAGGCAGTGAATGTGGGCCCACTTAGCTGAAACACAAAGACTTGGCACTTAATGTCAGAGGAGACTTGTCACTTCAGGAGTACTATTCCCTTTGGTTGAGGTTTGAATGATGAGGAGACTGGTGATCCTTCCCTGTCCTTCACCTGAGCGCTTGTCTCCTCCAGTCTGGGATGGGAGGATCGCTTAAAGGATGTTGGCACTTATTTGCTCAGCCCAGCCATCCACACTGCTCTGTGGGATTTGAATGCAATGGGAGACCAATAAGGTGGTGCTGGTCTTAAGGATTCAACTGGACATCAACTGGACATCAAACCTGAAGGTGTGATGCTCTTAGAACTTTCAACTGCATGGTTACCCTCAGGAAACAGGCATGTAGCACTGAGTTTTGTTTTAATCAGAATGTAACCTTGGCAGTATTTGTACTGGGAACTCCAACMGGGTTGACCCTGTGCTGACTTTTGTACTTGGATGTGAGGTATTCTACATATCTTGGACAGGCTCTGACATGGCCTTTTGGATCATAGAATCACAGAAAAATATAGGTTGGAACGGATCTCTGGAGGTCAGCTGGGTCAGCCTCACTCAGAGCAGGACCAAATTTGTTCACATTTCTTGTCTTAAGGACCTTGTCCTTATCGTGGCCTTGTCCGGTCTAATTTCTAGTGTCTCCAAGGATGGAGGTTCTACAACTTCTCTGAACAACCTACTCCAGTGTTGGCCTATTCTTAAATATTATCTCTTTTCCTCCTAATATCTAAACAGAATCTTCCCTGTAGCAACTTCTGTCATTCAAGGACAAAATTACTCAAAATAATTGGTGCATAATCAGTAGAGAAGCTGTGATGCAAACTTGGAATGATGCCTCATTAAATGATTTCAGTACTAGCTCTAGTTCTACTAGATATGCTAAAATTTTGGGTGTCCCAAATGGATCTCATTCATTATAACCCTGAATCCAGAAGAATTATTTGTAGCAGTTGAAACTTTATCAGGTAGCAGAGTTTAGATGCCCATTTTGCCCCTGCATCCATGACACAAGGTTGCAGTAAGCCGTCCTTGGACAAGCTGCTAGATCTGCCAAATCTTCAAGGAGATTTGGGGCTCGGAGAAAAAGGAATCCTTTGTAAATGCTGTTTTCTTCCTGGTGATTTTTAGCTTTGTTTCATTCTATAGTAGGTCATATGCAGTTGTTTTGAAGTACAGCATGAAGAGATCTTCTTATGGTGCATCTTCTCTCCCAAAACCGGTGATGGAAGAATGGCTTGGTGGGGAAAATGCCAACTGTTGCATTTGCTGGACGAGTCGTATTGAATTTGCCTTGCTACCTGTTCAAATGGGTGTTATTTCAGTGCCCATTCCCGAGCAGGGAAATGAACTGCTGGGCTCTATTTGGTTAAAGCACCTGTTCATTACTTTAATTCAAAGGAACAGTGCTCTACGTATAAGTACTGACTTAACTGACCTGTCAAGTACCACCAAGTGTGCTGAAGTCCAGCCAGAAATGTAGCTGGATTGCTGCTCTTCATTGTGTGTCTGGGAGTACTGACTCTTCAGGATTTGTAGCTGTTGCTTTAAGGTTYGTACTGTTTTTGTGAGGAGAGGGCAATCGTTGGAGCACTTTAGAGGACACATCAACCTGCACGAGGCCTAACTCCTCCTGGTGTGCAAGGTAGCAGAAAGCTGGATGGGTAAGCTGAAGAACAGGCTGGCCTGGTCCTTTTAAGGTATGCTATCTCTCCAGGAGCCTTCCAAATGAGTTTCTTGTGAGGTCCACGTGTAGACATCTATAAAGAAGGGCCTGTTAGCCTTTCCCGGGAGGACGGATGTTCCAAAAAGCTGGCTTCTCCCTCCCCCTTCCCCATGCGCAGATGACTAACTTCATTCCACTGAGATCACGGTCAACGTGACCAGAGAAGATCTAATATAGCCAGACCTATTCTGGAAGGTGAGAATTGAGCCTTAGCCAATATCCAGGACCAGTGTGTGTGAGGGGGGCTTATACGCACTTGCACAAGCTCAGGCTTTGGACCAAACCGGCGTCTAGTTTGTGCCTTGTGCTGTAAACACAAAACACTTGGAGCTCCAAAGCACCACCCAGTTGTGACTCTGCGTTTTTTTTCCAATAGTATCAAACYGAAGCGCCTGAGAAAGGCATCAGCTTTATGTGGAGCTGCCACACGCAGAGATGGGACATAATTCCCAGAGCCGACTGGAAGAGGAGTGTAGGCAACCCACTGAGTCGTGCCAGCTCAGAGTACCAGTTACTAGATTTCAGTCTTGGCTTGCCTGCTACTGTCTTGTTTTGGGGGTATTGAGGATGCTAGGAAGAGACAAGATTGGGACTGTTGTCTCTATTTTTCTCCTTTTTTATTATTTTTTCTTTTCTTTTTTTTCCTTTTTTTTCCCCTCTTACCATTTTTGAGAGAGGTAAACAACTGTGCCTTGCCAGCTCGCTTAACAACGCGCCTGGTTGCGCTCATCCTGGGGACGAGCACCGTGAGCCCTGAAGCCCCACCCCGGGATGTGCCCTTTGGCACGCCGGGTCCCCAGAGGCGGCTACGCAGCCTTCGCTCGCGCTGTCCCCTCGTCCCCCTGCGCGTCCCGCTCCCCGCGACGCGGGCGCTCGCGCTCGCAGCGTGGCTCCACACACGCCCCTCTCTGTTTTTCTTTCCTTTTTGGCTTCCTCGCGCTGTATTGTTTTAAGTTGGTGGCTGGGCCGCTCGCCAGTTTAAATTTCATCCGCCGCTCTCCTCCTCCTCGTCTCCCCCTCGTCTCCCCCGCCGTCCCCAGAAGTGATACTGTTTACTTTCTCCGCTGCTTCCTCGGTGTCTTTGTAGGCGCTGCAAGGGATATAATCACCAGCTGGGAGAGCCTCTGAAACTCCAACTTGCTCCTCAGTGCCCCAGGGTGGGCAGCCTCACCGGCAGAAATAAAGGCAGCAAKGCTGTCTTTAAAGACAATATAGATATATATCCAACATTTTTTATTTTCTTTACATCTCAGGCTGGATTTTGTGCTTGTTTTCCCCTCTCATGTGCAACTGCAGACAACTGTATGCAGACAGATATCTATCTGGGGGAAAAGATCAAAAAGCACCCCCCTCTCCCTTGCTTTCTGTGTTGTGGTGCTGCTCTTCTGCTGTGTTTCCTCCTTGGAGAGGAGGAGGAGGAAGAGCGCGGTGTGGAAGTGTCGGCCTCCAAAGGGCACATTGTCTGGGGGACAAAGCCTCCGCCACGCCGAGGCGAGGAGAGATTAGCGGATAAAAGTGCCTGCCAGCGTCTCCTCTTCCTTTTCTTCTTCCTCTCTGTGTGCGTCCCCTGCGTTCTGGGGAGGAGGTGAAGGGGAGGTCAGGCCGGGCCCGCAGCCCCCTGCCCTTTGCCCCCCGCGAGCTGGGGGGCAGCCTTTGAAGTCGCGGAGCGCCCACCAAAACAGCCCCGCGGCCGCTCCCTCCCCTCGCCCCGGCCGCCCGCGGCCTAATGGGAGGCGACGGCGCGGGGGCAGCGAGCGGGGCGCTCGGCCCCGCGCGCCCCGACCCGAGCCCGCYGCCTGCTCCCTCCCTTGGCACCGCTGAGGGCCTGGGCACGGCTGGTGGTGGAGGGCCCCACCGGGCAGCCCTCCCGCCTGGGGTAAAGGCAGAGGTGTTGGGCGGAGGTGGCCTCCCAGCCTGCCGTGGCCACCAAGATGGCTGGGGAAGAGGGCACGGAGCAGCCCTGGTGCCAGCGGGCCCCAGCGTGGCTYGTGCTGGCGGATTTGGGGACAGCAGGGGTGGCATCGTTGCAGGGACCCCTCTGCCTCTGCGCCTTTTGCTGCTGTGTCTAAAGCCAACGCTCCATAAGAAACCTCCCAAGAGATGCAGAAACGCTCGCAACTCCTCCCCTAAAATTGGGACTGTCTTTAAAAGCAGCTCCCCAAGAAGCTGTGCYGTGAAGGTGCTGTTTATTGCCGCTTGAGACTAGCTGGGTCCCGCCGAGCAGGGAGGATGTTAGCACTGGATCCGAGGTGGACTTTTTCACTCTAGTCCTTCGATCATGGGACCTATTGGGTTCCTCTTGTGTTGGGTGTGATGGGGCTGTGTCTTACCCATAGCATGTCAGATGCCCTCAAAATCCCACTCTCCTTATTTTTGGTGCATTCCTGCTCTCCGTGACAGGCAGCCGGTTGTCCTCAGTTATGCAGCGGAGAGAGTAGCAGAGACAGAGCCTGGCCACGAGTGCCGTGAATCTGTCACCCGCAGGATGCAGAGGCACCTTCTGACATTGTTCACCATTAACCTCCGCCTTCCTGCCGGCATATTTGTGCCTGTGTAAGATGGCAGGCTATTGCTTTGGCAGATTGCTGCTTGCTTTTTTTGTTCGCAATCCAACAACTCTTTCCTCTTGGCATATCGCTTGAATTTTATGCTACCCCCGTTTGCATCGCAGAGCATTCCTGCGCCGAGCTGCCTGTGAGCCCTAGGTCACCCAAAAGCCTCCTCTGATAGCAAGGAAACTGTGACTCACTGCTAAACTCTGCTACTTTGTGCACAGTGAAACATCCTGATTTACCAAAGCTGCCCCCCAAACCCTGAGAAAGCCCAAGTCTGAGCCTTGGAAAGCTGCTCTGGCTTTTAGCTAAATATAAAGCAGCCATCCTTCCCATCTAGCCTGGGTAGATTTGCGCTGGCCTTGAAGCAAGCGCAGTCAGGAGTCGTGTGTGGGTTCAGTAGTTTCTGCTGTCTGTTTCCTGTATTTAGTACAGTTTTTACACTTGGATRCTGGGCAGGAAATCCCAGCCCAAATGAAGTCAAACTGAGATTTGTCATTGACTTGGTGGAAGCTGGGACTCCGCGCCTTATCTACAATGGCAGCATTCATAAATTCATATAGAATAAAACTCCTCTGGCTCTCGTTTTGCCTACGCCTCTGAATGCCCAGATAAGCGCTGTGGGTTCCAGCTGGCATTTCTGATCTCATGCTTCTGTGGCCCGATAAGATGTCACAATGTACAAAATCCCCTTCGACGGTTGTATGCCGTTTCTGTATGTTTTTATGCTTGCAGGGAATGTGGCTTTCCTGGCTGATAACCTGTCGAGAACACAATAGTTAACTGTGGCTAATAAATGAATATGCTGCATGGCAGTGGCAACTGGTTCTCAATGCATCCAAAGCTGAAATTGTTCTTTGTGACTTGGGTTTCAGCCTTGGCTGTTGCAACCATTCGTAGGCATTGGTCTTTACCTTTAAGTCTTTCATATCTTGGTTAAAATCCCCTACTACTACCTGCCCCCAAATAACTTTTATAGAATGAATGTGAGAACACATGATATCTGGCCTATCTGAGCTTTTGTTCTTTCTTTCATCTCTTTAATGGTGCTAGATCTCATCAGAGTCCTAAAAATAGTTCTGCTATGTGCTCAGCAGAGAAYGCACAAACTGGCTTCATAGCGGTGTTTGCCATGGCTCTTCCATTGCAGCAAACAAAATTGCATTGGGTTCCCCGTGTCACTTTTTCTTAATTTTCCTCCACTCCTTGTGTTTTCTTAATTTTCCCCTGCCTACACACGCTGCTTGCTGCACAGAGTGATTTTCAGCAATGCTGGCCCTGAGTGATATTCTCCATTTAACTTGGGAGCCAAAGTTAGATGCCTAAGTCCTGACTGTGGACAGGGAAGAAGGGAAATTGCTTCTGGTGGGTTGTTTCTACAGTGTGAGCAAAGTCTGTGCTCACAGT
The DNA here is from genome assembly GCF_003342845.1 of Nothoprocta perdicaria. Classification (NCBI taxonomy): domain Eukaryota; kingdom Metazoa; phylum Chordata; class Aves; order Tinamiformes; family Tinamidae; genus Nothoprocta; species Nothoprocta perdicaria. Next base: position 660,048 of record NW_020455049.1, read on the forward strand.
GTCCTCAGACCATTCTTTGAGGGACTTTGGCTGGTAATGAGTTCTAGTTATTACTTTATTCTTCATCTCACAGTGCAACCTGTGGCTGGATCTGGTTTGGCAAATGCATGAAGGGAGACCAAAAAGAGGGAGAACTCTTTTTCCACCTCCTCTTGAAGCCTGGTTCTTCTTGTGTAGGTTGAAGAACATTGTTTTCTTTAAGCACATTTGTGCAATTCATAACGCATTAGTGTGATAGTTTCTGTGTATGCCCATGTGCTGCAGCAGAGCGGGAAGTCTCTGTCTCTACGTGGAGACCCAGCTGCAAGTGCTCCTGCTCTCTGCTCCGAGTTCGTCCTTGTATTTCGCCTGTAGGCCTCGGAGAGTGTGTCTCACTGAATGTGCTTTATTTTTTTCCCCCTGCTTGCCAACCCCTGTCTTTGAGGAGGGCACTTAGCACTGGCCTGCAGCTGGTTCTGCCATCCTAAAGTCAAGTCCATCCATCTCGTGCAGTAACTTGGCTTGAACCTGATTTGGAGTTACAGCACAAGTTCCTGGCCTCCTAAAGAAACTGTGTTGAGTGTTTGCACTGCTGTGACCTGAGGCTCGTGGCCTAGGGCACAAAGCATGAAATGGAACGGAATAGCTGCGTTTTGTTCCATGTCCAGAATTTGAAAGTTTCTCTGTTCTTGCCTCTGTTGCTGGTTTTGCTGGGTGCTCTTAGATGAGTCACTTCACCTTGCCCTGTCTCTCTCCGTGCCTGCAGTAGAGAACAATGGTATTTTCTTTGTGAAGGACTCTGTGAGCGGCAGGAGTAAAAGAATTTTCCCCTTCAGGAGGTTTCTTTAGTACTAGTTTTGCCTCGTGTTTCCGAACGGAAGGTGAGCACTCCTGCGAGTGAGCCAAGTCCAGCAGAGAAAATGGGCCTCCAGCCCCCGTGGCTGGAAGCATTTTCAGGTGGTCCTGCCTAACAGCTTGTGGTCCCCCCAGTGCCCCCCCTGCACAGCACTCTTGGCCACCAGTGCCTCAAGCCTTAGCCCCTCTCTCCGGTCCAGTCCACAGGGTCTCATGAAACCCCTCAATTTGTTGCCAGTTTTCTACTTGGGTCACTGCACTTGTTCCCTGGTGCTGATTTCTTCTTGGTAGCAAGTAAACCAAATTGCCGTAGAAGACCTCTTTTCATTTTTTGATCTATCACTCAGTTACAGGCTATTCATTGCAACTAAAAACCCCAAACCATCCCACTGATTAGAAGTGGTCTGTATTTCTGGATATCAAAAGACTATGACAGCCTTTCTCTGTATTGATATGCGTGAAGCTTTTAGGAGATGGAAGACAAGCTCCAAAATCTCCTGTGCTCCTCCTGTTAGTTCTTTCAGATATTTAGTGCTGTAAGGATGCTGAAATGCCCTGCAAAATGTTCTGAGATCATCTGCAAGCATCCAGGCCACATGGCTGGGCAGATCTGGTGTTGAGCTATGGTGAAAAGACATTTTGTCATGATGTTATTTTAGCAGGTGTTTCGCAGCTGCTTCTCCCTCTGTCATTTTAATGCTTAGTCTCATAAGAACATAATGAATGGAGCAATATTGTCAACATATATTGTGAACACAACCTTCACCTACCATAAACTTTATCTCAGTGGGCTGCTATGACCCCAGTTAAGGGTTTGCTGGTAGACCACCACGGCTTGTAAACCCACAGAGGCGTAGCTTATATTTCAGTGTGTAATATTGAAATTCATGTGCACCAGCTGAAATGTGAGCCCTGGGAGCCATTGCCCTGAGCACAGTTTGGGAAGTGTTGTCTGCCCCATCTTCAGTGTCCCTTTGCGTTTAAAGGGAAGGCTGATTCCCCCACCCAACATCTATCAATGGGGTCCACTCATTCTTTTCCCTATGTAGATTTTGATTTTAGGATTTCACTGAGAGGAGAGGAGAGCCCACTAGGGCTTCAGTGGTCTGCGGACCCTCCTGGTGGGCTGGTCATCCCTATTATCAGACCCAAAGCTTTCACTCCCTTCCTAGGAGTGACCTAAGCAGGCCAAAGTTGTGTTGTTACGCAGACACGCGCCCGGTCTCAAACAAGCCATCARGGATTATTCCTGGAGTGATTAGGGACAAGTTCTAACAAGCCTTCGTAATAATGCAGACTATTTAAAGCTTCTGAGGGCTGGGATCATATGGCAAAGGGCAGGGTACACGAAAACAGGGTAATTTCTGATGCTGCGAACGTGCTAAAACGGGAGGTGGGGAATGTGATCGTGGCGGGAGGCGACTGGAAGGAGGGGAACATTATAATAATAGTTAGCATTTATATAATGCTTTACGTATTTAAAACACTGCACAAACACTGACCAGGGAGAAACTGGAATACACCGCATGACATCCAAAGGAGATTTTCCTTTTCCTCCTCCCCCTTCTCTGTGCTCTTTGCTGCCCGGTGCCCATGAACACCGAGTGGGGGAACATGTAGCTGCTCGGTCATTCCTGTGATAGAAGAAGATGCTGGAAAGGATCAGCTGGCACTGCAGTGCTGATCTAGGGTAACGAGCAGCTCTGGGAATGGGAGCAGCAGCATGGCTTGCCTGGCGTATGAATGGGTGGCACTTGTAGCACCAGGGCCAGGAAGGATGCAGAAAGACATGGGCATGGTTGGTGGTGAGTGCAACATCCCCTGGGGTACGATGGGGAGATCTGGCTCCACCATGCCTTTCTTCATGCCCATATCAAGACAGGAGAGTGCTAAGCTGCCACGTAAGCCTCTATGAAGTGACCAAATATTTCCGTTGGCTCACTGTTAGTTGGCAAAGCATGAACAAATAGGTGTCCTTATCGGTAGCTATGAGTTCTCTCCCTGGTCAAGATGGTCAAGAGCATCTTGGAAAAGTCCAGTTAGATAGGGAAAACACTCTTCCCTATGTCCATGTCATGGCGAGATGAGCACAACTGGAAGCCCAAGCACTACCGACAACAGGCTTATAAAMGAGCAGTAAGTTTATTATTTGGTCTCTGGCTACCGTGGGGTTAGCACTGTATGTCCTCTAGCAGAAGTCAGTCCTTCCTGAAGTGCTGGTGAACATCCTAGCAGTACTACCACAACAGCAGGAAATTGTGGCAGCTACTAAAGGATTGGCTTGTTCTTATCATTTAGTGTTAGCTATRGGTTTCTTAGAGGTCTTGGTGCTATGACATGCATTTTATTTTTTTTCTTCTCTTTTGGTTGAGAGACTCCTTTGGGTGCCCACTTCTAAGGAAGTGAGGGTGTTCTCTTCAGAAATGGGTGGGAGTGGGATTTGATGGATGACTTGAGGGGAAAAAAAACGGAGGCTAAGATGGTATGAACACTGAATTGTCTTTTTTTTTTTTTTCCCCTCTCCTTCTGTGGACTTAAAGCTGAAAGAAATTTAGCCAGGTTGAAGGAAATATTTGGGGTTCTGGAGTAGATATTAAATACCTTTTAAATCTTAAAATAGAGGTTTATTTTAGCACATTGGAATGGCTTGGCTTTTGCACCCCTCAGCTATGTCTCATCTGAAAGAATCAAGTCACCCAAAGCAGCAGCTCTGTGCTATCTGTTTGAATCCTCTGATTCTTTCTCTGAAACATCTCTTCCAACTCCTGTTATTCTGAGAGTGTGTCTGAGTACATTGCTTACTCTTCATTCAGAGGAAAAGAATTATTTTTGGTTTTCTTCAGGAATTTGCAACGGTCTGGAGAAAAACTGCTCGAAATCTGCTCAGCACATTCTCAGTCCCACTTCCTCCTAAGAGGAAGAGACAGTGTCTACTTAATCTTCTCTTCACTGCTGCTCCCGTTGCTCGTGTGGCTCCGCAGTGGCAGTAGCTGAACCGCCTGTGAGCTGCTCTGATTTCTGTCCGCTTTTGGAGTTTCTCCTATCCAACAAATTKGGTGTTACAGGGTATCTTACTTGCTCTTCCAAAATGATTACTGAGTGCTCTTTCATGTGATGTTTTCTTTTGTGATTTGGGCTTTTCATTTTGCCCTCCTGCCTCTTGAATCTTGACATGTTATTTTTTCTATCCAGTTGGGAAGGTGCATCTTGATTTCTSAGAACTCCCTGGGATATTTCTCCTTATTATCTTAAAGCACCATGCAGAATATTTGTTCTGCTTTCCTGGCTTGTCATTATCAGAATGAACCTTGTGCTGTCCATTCCCTAGTGCTGTCTTTGGCTGGAGAGCCTACCTGTGCTCAGAGCATTTCTTGTGCCAGTGCACTTAGCTGTTATTTACACGAACTGAGTATTTGCAGGCCACCTTTTCCTGCTCTGTCCTGCGTGCTCCGTTGTTTGGTGCCCTCCATTGCAGTTTGGAAGCCTCGCAAGAAGCACCTTYGTCTTGACTGACTTGGCCACGCTGCAAACGTCAACTCAAGGAGTCAAAGTGAGTCACTGCACGCACACGTATCTAGAGAGCATTTTCCATGCAACATGATGAAATCATTGACAGGCCTGTTATGTAACTGCTGGTCATGAATCATTTGGATTACTGGCTGAGGAAGGCTCAGGCTGTGAAACCAACTCATGTAATTATCTATAATGACATGAATATAGAACAAATTAATAATGGGAACTGACATATTTTTTCCATTCGCGTTGCCCCAGTTGGCCCATCGGGCAGCCTAACGTTTTGTTCATGTTGTTGGCAGACTCCTTTATTATCTGCTGCCTTTGTGGGGGCGTGGACTAGACTCTGCTGTGGGAAGGAGATGCTAATGAAACTGGCTAAGGACAGGTAAATAAAAAGCAGCCAGTTTTCCTAGCATCTCCTTCTGCTCCCTATTTCCCTCTTGCTCTTCCGTGTTTCTTCCTTTTTCAGCATCAATTTCTTAATCCTTATTCTTCTCTGTGCTTTGTGCCCCCCTTCCTTTTGTCCTCCCCTACTTTCTCTCCTGTTTCCTCTTTTTCCTGTTCAAAAAATAGGTGGTCTAGATAGCTTTCCATTTGCCACATAAWATTCTTTACTCTTTTTCTGTAAATGTTTTGATATCATCATAAAACAGCATTGATTTATTGGCATTTTTTTCATTCAATGGCAAATGTATTCTATGCGTGTTTGTTTCTTCTGGGGAAGCCTTTCTTARTGTTTTTGAGTGCCTTAGGTTGTGTTAGTGTTTCTTCCTGCCACTATTTTGCTGCTGAGTCTATCTRGTGTGTGCTGCTTGGTCTTACTATGAATGCTTTGGTATGAGGCAAAGAACTCGTATTTCTGGGAGATTCATTCCTTTGGTATGTGCTTTGGGCAAGACCCTGGCCCCACGAATGCCAAAGGCAAGAATTCTCATTGATTTCTGCATGGAGTGGGTCTGGGCCTTGCTTTTGCCTCCCCAGAGGATGATTTTAGCCTGTGTGTGTTCTCCAAGGGAAGAGCTGGCTTGGGCAACAGTGGGTAAGACTAGACTTGTGTGCGCTGTCTCCATAGGACAGCACTTAGCCRAGATACTGAACAGACTCAACTCGCTCGCAGTGCTGAAAAGTCCCAGAGTCACAAGCTTGAGTTCCCACTTCCCTTTCAATAAATCTGCGAAATGTCTCACAGTTCAGGGTGGTATCACAGCTGTATCGGCAACGCCAGCCTTGGCAGCAGTCAAAAGTCATCAGTCAAGGCTCAATAAACCATGACACTGCATTTAAAATCACAAGGCTTAAATGCATACTGAGTTCTTTATTGCTGCCGCCTCATCTGTGAGCCTATAACTACATTCAGATGTTGTCTTCAGGTCTTTCTGTGTAAGCACGGAGGCTATAAAACACCTTTATTAATATCAAACTATATATTTTGTGGAATTACCTCCCTCCAAGACCTCGAGTGTGAGATATGCATTGACTATCATAACGGTTGTGATAAAATTAAGAGCATGGGAAGTGCTGTGGGCTTCTGCAGAGCCTGAAGTACCAGGCTCTTCTGTAGCTATAGGATCCTCTCACTTTAGTGTTTTATGACCTAAAGAATCAAAGAAAAGGATGACTTGCACTCTAGCTGTGTCAGAGTTAGCAAAAACTGCCACAAAAGCCACCAACTTGGGCAAAGTGGGGTGCTGAGGAGGGCAGCTCTAGAGAAGCATCAGAAATGCAAGCTGAGCAAGTTGCTCCTCAAGGCAGGGTGCCGTATTCCGGGGAGCCCTGGTGATGGGAAGCTGCAGTTGGGTGTTGCAGAGACCGATGGCTCCTCTGAGATCCTGCCTTAAAATGATTCCCAAAAACCAGGTCGTCTGGAATAGCTGACCTGCATTTAGTGTGTGCTTGAAAGTTGTGCCTCTCCGCAGAGAGCAAGAGCGTTCCGTGAACAGATAGGATGGGTTAAGGGTGGCAGGAGCAATACGGATCACATCCAAATACAGCACCTAAGAGTCTTTCATGCAAGCGTTTGGAAAGTTTATCTGAGCAGCTCTCCAAAAAAAAAAAAAAAAAAAAAAAAAAAAAAAAAAAAAAACCACAACGTGCATTTTTTTTTCAGGTTGGACAGTAAAAATTGCAGCAAAGCAAAAATTGGAAACCATCTTAAAAAAAAAAAGAAAAAAGAGAACTTTTAGTTTTAAGACAAGAATGTAAGTATTTTGTTCTTTTAAAACCTTTTTATTTTCCCCCTCATCTTCTCATCTATTTCTAGTCTATGTTTTGCCATGAAAAGGGAGGCAAYAGAGGAAGAGTGAAGAAAAAGCTGGAAAACAGTTTCTTGTTTTCTGTTTTTWACTGAAAAATTAGAAAAATTTGAGGGAGGGGGAGAAGAAAATGCTCATAAATTAATTTTCTTTTGAAGAAAACCACTGTTCATTTTAAAAATAAAGTGTTTTGACCAATTTTGCTCATGTTTGAGCAATTCCATGCATGGAGAAAGAAGGCTGGTTTCAGAATTCAAGTTCTGGATCCATGGTTTGGCTCAGTGCCTTCTTTCTAAATACGAATGTAGGTAAACATGTATGAGCTAGAACAGTCATGGCAGAATAATGAGGCTATTTATTTGGAATAGCCTTTTTCCCCCACCTACTTATGATGTGTTTAGCTTTCAATGAGTAACTGGAACGATGATTAAGACCTCTGTCTGGACAGCAGCCGCTTGTCTTCAAGGTTCGTCTAACTTCCATCTCCACCGTAAATAGTTAGCTATATACAGTTCACCACATTTCTTCGAAGAAGCTTTTTGGACGGTCTTAACCTGATTTTCCAGGAATCTCCTCTCCCTCTTACTTGGAAGGCGTTATTAAGTGTAGAGCCTTTCCCTTTCCATCCCTGCAACGCATCCCAAGGGTCCACATGAAAGACTAGGCCCAGTGATTCAACGCTGAACGTAAGCGCATTCAAGAACATCAAAGGAGATGCGTGGGGGTGGGTGTTTATGACCAGGAAACTGTTGAACAATGGGGCCTCCTTCATGTGCATCTAGTTGTGGTGGCTCTTTCTATATCGCTTGGGTTTGAAGATGAAGGACAAAGCCTGCTGCGCATGAGCTTTGCCTTTTGATGTAGTGCCAGTGCGTTGGGCTGCTATTCGGGAGACCCACGATGAGGGTCTGAGCAGAAATGGGAGCTGAAGCCCACGTGGCTCGTGGGAATATCTGTATGTGATCAAGCAGGTCAGATGGGCATCTTCTATTGAAGCCCTCAAATAATTGTCCTCTCCTCAACTTATAATGCTTTTCTTTCTGTCCCAGTGGGGTGCACTGTGCCATTTCTCAACAATGCATGTATTTTTTTTCTATTGAAATACTATGGGGTTTCAGTTTTTTAAATTAAAAACTGAATGTTTTAGAAAATTTCTCTTTCCCACATGAACATTTCTGTTGACTTGCAAAATCTTTTTCTGTTAAAAATGTCAGTAGTAGATTTTTAACCCATTCTAAGAAGCTTCTTCTGTTTACAGTGGCTAACCTTCTAAAATCCTGTAGGAACTATATCCCTCTTCCCTTTATTGAAGTAGGGTGAATTCATGAAACTGTTTTTGTCTACTCTTCTCCCTTTCCATTCTCTTTGTGTTTTTTTTTTTTTTTTTTAACATCCCTGCACAGCCCTAAACTTTGGTGAGAAAGATATTTCTCAAGCAGAAGAGCAATGGAAATTATACTGTTTTAGCCTGGATTAAAGAGGTGATTTAAGCCAAGACTAATCCATAAGGAAAAGTTCAATGCAACTAAAGGTTGTCATGCTCATGCAGCTTTTTCAGCCGTCATATATTACTTAGTAGCTTTGTAAGCTAAATGTACAGCTCTGCAAGAACTTCTGAAAGGATCTCATTTGCTAACAAATTCCAAATAGCTCTTACTGACCCTCTTTGGTTTCTTCTCTATTAGATTTTATTATAGGACTTTTTACATAATGGGAGAACACAAACAGGAGACTTGGAGCCACAGTTTCAGAGCTCTTTGTTCTAGGATTGGGAAATTAGTTTCCAGATGTGGACCATGTTGGCAGTGTTTTTTTTTTCCTTTTTCTTTCCCCCCCCTTTTGTGTGTGTGCGTGTGTATGTCTGTACGTCTTTCTCTGTTGGCCAGGAGTGAGAGAGGGAAATTAAGATGATGAATGAAATAATGAAAATAATAAAATAACAATGGTCAAAATCTCCTTTGTTCATGAGCTGTGACTCAGCTGAGGGCAGCAGCAGGAGTGCTGCTGCAAGTCTGCTCTGATGTCAACAGCAAGCATCACTATAGGGACACGTTTAGGTACTTTTGGTGGAAGAGGTGGGGTCTGGGAGATGCATGGAGCAATTTGCTAAGAAGTCAGAAGAATTCCTAGGTCCATATTCTCTCCCACGCTCTGATTTGTTTGCGCCAGTCTGGAAAGACAACAGATCTCCCCAGCTGAGGATTTTCCCAGCATGGGGTAGTCCACAGATGGCAAAGCTGGCTTCTAAATTAACTTCCCACAGCACAGGGTGTGGAGGGGGTGGGCCAACCCAAGCTGATGAGGACGAGAGCTGCTCTGAAAATGACTTGCAAAACCAGAGAGCTGGATGGACCCTTCTCATGTCGCTGGCACTCCAGCTACTGGGCGAATGCTCTAGGTGTACGTGTGGGTCAGCCTGTCTCCGTTCTCCCTCCTGGTTTTATCCTTTTCAAGGGAAATGCCAAAGTCTGCAGTACCCCACAGWAGTGGTATTGTGTCCCTGCCCGTTACAATCCACGTGATCAGCCTCCGAAAGGGACCTCCAGTCTGGCTATTGAAGAAAGACCCAGGGCTAGAGCTGTCTGCAGGACACAACTTGAGCCTTTTGCCAGGGTTGCATGAATGAGAACAGCAGGATTAAGATATATTAATGCTGAACGTGCTGCTGTGTCTATCGAGGCAATCTAGTTTTAGTCAGTGCCATCATTCCCATTGTTTTGCAGACACTCGTTTCATTCCAGCGTAGGAAAGGACACCAAATTGGCTTCTTGTTAGATATCTGTTAGTGGGGCTTTAGCCAAAGATCTCTAGGAGTGAATTCTGAGACAGTGAACGGAAAGAGAGGCCTTGAGTATAACAAGGAGAGGATGGATTGCTGTGTGGCTATGATACTTCCATGTTGAATATTGAGTTTCCTAGAACAGCTTGGTGTTGAGTGCATAGACAGCTTGGACAGACGCTGAGGAAGGAGGGGAGGAGAAGGGGGATCCAGCTCAGCTAACTCTGAATGTTTTTCTCTCTCAAATCACTGCTTTCAAGTTGTGGACACATCTGGAAGTAACAGCAAACACGTGTAGACTGTGGTTTTGGAGGAGGGTGGATGAGATTCATATGCAAGAGGAGGGTGCAGTCCCTGTCCTGACAGCATGACCTTGGAGGCAGTTGGAGACAAATTGGAGGTAGAGGAAGAACTCCCCTGATCAAAGAGATCTCTCCATTCATCTCTGCCATCCTCACTGGAGGAGCTGGGAAGTTATTCTTGAATGTAATGGACATTCACAGAAGTTGTAACACATGACTCACTCTGGTGGTTATAATGAGTTTTGCACCCCCTACTTAGATGATAGATGGGACACAAGGCCCAAGTTGGGTGGGTGATGGATGCTCAAAACAACGCTGACTGTGTCTTTACAGCTGTGGTTCCATCTAGCGTATCTATCATAGCCTGGAAATCATGAACTCTTTTACCCAAACTGGCCTCTTGAGAGTATGATCACAAATAAATGTAGCTCTGACCCCCTTCGCTGTCCTTAAAGGCTGTTGAGGCAAATTKTTTGGGAAGTATCAAGTGGCTTTGATAGATAACTGAAAGATTTTCATTTCAGTCCTTTGTGGTTGTAGGTTTTTAGGTGTAGAAACAAACTTTGGCCATCAGCCAGATGGCTGATCTGCCTACCTTTACACAAGTTTTATGCTACTGTGCATCTCGGTGTCTCAGCTGTGTTCTAACGCAGTGGTTGGCCACGGTTCGTTTTGGGGTCCATGGAGTCTCTTGGCCAGTCCTGCATCTGGTAATTTCAAACTCTTTGCTTTTGTGGTAGTTTAAGGTGTTTTTCCACCCCTCTCACCCTGCCATATGTGTGTAGGTGGGTTTTTGTTTGCTTGTTTTTTAATATATATAAATATTTATTAACATTCTGACTGGTTTATTTCAGGAAGCCTCTTGGAGACTGGCTGGCCTAGTGGGCAAGTGTATGCACGGCATTCTTGTTCTTATGGTAGAAAGGTTCATTAAACAATGAAGTTCCTTTGATATTCCCCGAGAGGACAGCAGGGTGAGGTAACAAAATAGAGCATTTGACTTTTGTCCTTTGACAGTCTTTCCTCTGACGTTCATCATATCCCAAGACAGCGTGTACATGCAAGTGGCATACAGTGAAGGCAAATATGGCCAGTAAATTTGTCCATAAATAGCAAGAGTTTGCTTTTAGGATTCATATCTTAGTATCTAGGGAAACAAGGAGGAACCTGATTTTTTGCTGTGTCAATGTCTGTTTTCTGGGTATTCTTTCCTTTTGTGCTGTTTCCTTTTGATTTTACAATGCTGTGACAGAAGTCAAAAGCACAAGAGAAGCAGAAGTTGCAGCTCRTGAGATCACAGCTAATTTCCAGCGAAATTGCAGGCTGGTATTTCTTACTGTGCAGGCATTTCTTGAATATCCAGTGCCAGTAAATGAGAAGCATGGAGTACAGTGGGTACACGGAGTTTGGCAATATCCTTTATATTCCTATAGAGGCTGAGTATGCGTCTTGGTTGGTAAGGATGAACTGAGTCCCAGAGCTGGCACTCTGGCTTTCAAAATCTCTTATCAGAATTAGATCTCAAATGAGAAACGCAGGGATGCTGGTTTCCTTCACTGTCTACCTTGGTAGTACAGTAGTCAGAGGAAATGTAAATGATAACTGCAAGCATTAGCAGGTAGGAACAGCACGTAGGAAACTAGAAGATAAGTCATCAAAGATATACATACTTCATGGGACCCCTCAGAGATGTAGCTAAAAAGGAATCATCTGCATTTCATTTTTCTCATTTGTATCCAATCAGGAAACATTTCCTGAGGAGCTGAATAATTTCTCAGTGGAACTGCTATTCCCGAAGTCATATAAAACAGGACACACAGTCCACGTCAGTGAACATCCCAGCTTGGTCTTTGAGCATTTTCATGAGTCCTTTTTATCTTTGAGTTGAATAACTCCAATTGCATGGTAAGATGGAATGCTAGAATGAATGAAGACGAAAAAGGAGAAACAATAACCTAAACCAAGCACTTTTATTGAAAACAGGACCCAGGGAAGGACAAGTAACTTCTAGATTTGTAAGCTCTCTCTCTCCTGGAAATTTCTTTCACTAGTGAGACAGTATAGGAATAAAACRGGAGAGTATTTCAGTATTACTGAACAGTATTACTGTTTCAGTAGATGAACAGACATAGGCATTRGATATAGCATGACTGATCTTTACCTACTAGTGTTATCCTCGGCCCATATCAAGAGTGGACTTCTGGGTTTGGCCTAGATATCCTGTGCTAGTTTGGTCAAGCAAACGAATAACACCAGTGTATTTTCATAAGGCTTGCTCAGGCTACTTGTCCTATTCAGCTATCAGATGCTGTCAAAGCCCTGAGTTACCCAGAAGAAAGACTGGGGTGATAACACCGTTAAAGGAAGAAAAGACTACCAACAACCAACATTTCATCTCTTAAACAAAAAATCACAGAATAGTTGATGTTGGAAGGGACTTCTGGAGATCACCTAGTTGAACTGCTCTGCTCAAACATGGTCACTCACATCACAAGATGCACAGGACCAAGTTGCAGAGGATAACATCCAGGAAGGTTTTGAATATCCCTGGAGAAGGAGTCTCCACAACTTCAGCCTTTTTCAGTGCTGTGTCACCCTTGCAGTTAAGAAGCTTTTTTCTCATATTCAGATGAAATTTCCTGTTCTTTAGTTTGTTCCTGTTGCCTCTTGTCCTATTGCTGGCCATTACTGAAAACAGTCTGGCCCCATCCTCTTGATCTGATTGGGGGCCATGAATTTGTGGGTGTCACGTTTGCCTAAACGATCTCTAATCCGATCCTCCATGATCAAGGGAAAGTCTTCCTTCCTCTGCACTCTCTTTCTTGTCCCCAAAGTCTGGGATTCCTGAGAGGCTGACCTTAGCAGCAAAGACTGAAGTAAGGGCATCATTCTGCATCTGTCTGCTCTGTATCCCTCATCACCAGGACACCCATCCCATTCAGCAGCAAGTCCACATTTTCCCTAATCATCCTATGGAGGATCCTCCATAGTCACGTCCCATATACACTTCCTTGGCTGCCTGCACCTCCAGAGGCATCCTAGTTTTTACCATGGTTTGCGGATTATCCCGCGTTTGTAACTCTCCCCGTCCCCTATCTTTCCTGGTTTGTCCTCCTTATCAGGCTGGCCACCCTGTTGAGAAAATGTGTGCCCTGCTTTGTGCGGTGGATCACATCTCTCCCCATCTGTTGCCTATCTTAAGACAGGGTCCCATGGTCTAGAAACCAAAATCTGTTGTCAACATGAGTGACACAACCAGTTGTTAAGTTGGAAAATCYCTCTATTCCTCCTCCCATCCTATCTCCTCACTGGCAGAACTGAGGATAGAAAAAAGACCTGGGACCCAGGCCCTTAGCCACCATCTACAGAGCTCTGAATTTCTGTTTGGTTTCTAATTTGTCCCCGGTATCATTAGTGCTGGAAGAACAGCAGAGGGTAATAGTCCAACATATGGATAAGCCTTGGCAGTCTTTCCATGACATCTTGTATTTCAGCCTCTGAAGCCAACAAACCTCTCCAGACAAGAGGTCAGATCAGAAGATTGGTGCCTCTGTCCTCTGCAGCAGGAGTCAACTGCAACAGTTACTTGCTGCTCCTTCAAGAGTTCCCACCAGGTCTTTAAGCCCCATTGCTTTCCTTGAAGCCATGCTCAGCTCCTCCTCGGCCTGAAGGGCACTAAGCCTGCTCCTCGATTGCAAGCCTTCAAGAGGAGTAAGAACCTTTTTCTTCCTCTAAGAAGTGACCTGTTTCCAGCTTCCTTCTGCAGAGTTATGATGTACGGTATCATATGGCAGAGAGTCCTCSAGCAAGAGCCCTCCGCTCCTGTAAGAGGCTAAGAGTCCTGGAGCTGAATGGTCTTTGAGAATACCCTCTCTCACTCMTCTTAGATGTTTTGCAGCCTCCTGACTTCCTCACATAACTCCTTTCCCTGATGACACAGCACATCAACAGCAGCACACCTGCAGCAAARCTGACTGGCAGCCCAGGCCTCACAGAGAGCCCACAAGTCCTCCCTGCAGACTGAGCCCTGCAGAGCTTCATCTCTCGTCAGAGGATCTGTCTGGGTTGAAGGCTCTGAAGCAGCTGATGCAGTCACTCCAACAGCTGCTGGTCAATATGCTCTGTGTCATGACATGACTGTGTCTGAGGAAGCGTATGCTACAAGGATTGGCAATGAAGGTGCCTCCTTGCACCCTTCTGCACAAACTGCTCCATCTTCTGCCTCTGTTAGCTGCCCTCTGTGCCTTGAGAAGGGAATTCAGCCAGACAGCATCGGTGGTGGTTGTAGATGCATCATTTCTTCAGCCTCAATAATGGGAAGGCAAAAACCTCAGTACATGTGTTTCAGTAACCAATTGTTATTTAACAACTACTCAGTCTTATTTAATCCTCGAGTGCTAATGGAGGAGTGGCGACATAGTTGTTTAAGAATACAGTTTTTTGTTAAAAAACTTTTTGAGGTTTATTAGTTAACAAACAAGTATATCTAATGGGCCATAAATAATTGTGTCTGGGTAGACAACCTAAAACATAAAAGCAATCCATAGGCCAAATACCACCTCTGGTTATATTGTGTAACCCCATGGAGAAGATAAGTGTAAATGAGAACAAGACTCGGCCCTATAATTGTAAATATATAGATTCATAGACAGCTCTGACCACAAAAAAGTGACTGAAACCCTCAAACTCCTGAATTTGTGCCAGATCCCTTGGGGCTGAATTTCACATCCACTGTGGTGTGTTGTTTAGGGAGTAGACTCAAAAGAAAAAACATACCTCTGTCCTGAAAACCTCTGCAGTGAACTGGGCCAGCTGCCCAAATGTAGTGTGCTGTATCACGACATCTCTGYGTGCCCCACCACATTTGTCCTCCTGCAGTTCTTCTTGATGCTTTGCCCTTTTTTTTCCTCCCCTCAATGCCTTGGTTCTCTTTGAGTCCTGAGCTTACTGAGACGATAACACTGTCGTCTTTGAAACTGGGTTGGAGCGAGTGCTGCCGGTTGTGTCGGGTTTGGCATTTTGTCCACGAGGAGCCTACGGGTCGCATGCCAGCTGAGCATGTTGGCAGGCTGCGTTTCCTCTGCTTATTAGGGCACTTGAAGTTTTGATCCCTGAAGCCACAACCTTTGCTGATCTGGCTGTACAATGGTAGGAAAAAATGTGTGGTGCTTCTCCCTTCAGGACTGATGCTGGCAAGGAAAGAAAAWTCCAGGATTTGATTGCTTGTCTGTTTACTTATTTATTTACTTTTGTGTTCAGCAGTGGGAAAATGTTTTCGTTGTCTTCCTTGTCTTGTCAAACCGCTTTTCTAGGGCACTGGAGTACAAACCTGGAGCGCAATGCTTTTTTTCTTGTCCTGCACTGTCCTGGCTCTCTCTTGGCCTTCAACGAAATGCTGTGAAGGTGGGAGAAGACCTGAGATGGTTTTGTTAGGAAGAAAGGGACGCTGTCATCGCTGAAAGCCACTATATCTATTCCTTCACACCTGAGGTTCCCATCTTGCTGATTCCACCCCTTAGGATGTGGACTCTGGTCCTCCAACCTGTGTCTTCTGCACAGTGATGAGGAAGCTGCCGGTGCTTGTGTTCCTTCTTGGAATGGACAGACCATGCCCTGCCAGCCTGGCTCCTTGGGCTGCCTTCTGCTTTATCCTGTCTGTGAACTCCTGACCTGGAGTGCTCCCTCTCCTTATCCAGCTCCCCTCCCTCTTCCAGCTCCTGGATTGTCTCGTGTTTCTTGGAATCCGGCGGCGCAAGGGCTTCTTGTTGATTGGTATAAACAATCTTAAAGGTCACATTTTTTCCCCCCCTGCAGAGGGAGGGAGTGGGGGACGGAGGGTGGGCTAAAATAAAAGGCTTCTCTCAAATTAACAACCACAACGATGTAAACATGGAAGCCGAAGGGAGCTGTTCACCAGCAAAGCGAGCTGCGCCAGGGAAGCCCCTCGGGGCTTGCTTGGGAAAGAAAATGTGGGCACAAGATGTGGCAGGCTTCTGCGGCTCCCCGGCAGGGAGGTGCCAGGGCACGAGGGCAATCGCTGCCTGCTTTTGAATGGTGACATCTGATTTGAACAGCTGTGTTTGTGCCTGGGCTGGCACTGGCCATCCTGCTAAGCCGGAGGAGAATGCGGAGTCCTGGTGCCCCTGTCAGTAAGCAGATGGGCCGGAGGCCGGAGCGGGCCGGAGCCCTGGGATAGCTGCTGGAGTTTTACTCAGCCGGAGCCTGGGTGTGATCCAGTTCCTAAAGCAGGTCGTCTGTCTCTGCGGGATTCAGCAGGGATTGGGTCAGGGCCCTGTCTGGGGAGAGGGTGGAGGAACGCGCACATCAAGCAGGTGACTGAGCGCCAACGTTTGCTTGGAATTTTTGGCAGAGTCGCAGAGCAGATCTCCAGAGGTTTAATAGCTTGGTTTTGCGAGCCAAAATAGGGCAAGGAGTCACATTCTTGACCAACCTGGCTCTGCCAGAGAAACCCTTTGTAGATACAGAGTGCGCTAGAATGAGAATCTCTTAACCATCGTCGTTTATGTAACCTGGAGAGATGTTATAAATGCAAAATGGCCATACGTCTTTTGCCTCTAAGAATTGTATAGTGTCTAAAAGATTTTTGTGTGTTTAATTCTTCCTAGAGCAGACTCGTTAGAGACTTTTTTTTTAAGACTGCCATGTTTTGTTTGGGTGTTGTTCTCCTCTGGTGTAAACCAGGGAAGTTGGATGATGGGGGACTTGACCGAAGAGCTGTTGCCTCCTTGCCAAGGCTTTCAGAGCTGAGCAAACCCAAGAGCAACATTTCAGACCTGGCCCATATCTCAGGCAACATTTCAGACCTGACCCATATCTCAGGCATACCTGAGCACAACTTTGTCTCCCACCAAAGTTTCCTGTGAATTAGAAGTTTATGTAAGTTTAAGGGGAGAAGTCAATAGAAGAGAAATCCATGGAGACTGCTAAGAGCATAGTGATCGCATTTTCATCRACAAGCCCCTGTGCAAAAGATTGTTGTTCCTGATGTGGTTGCTGGAGGAAAATATCAAATGTCTGCTGTATTTCATCCCTCCAGTGGTGTCTATTGTGGCCACTGCTAGAGACAAGATACTGAGTTAAATAAACTTTCAGTCTGAGTAAGGCCACAGCTTTCTGTGGCCTGATCCCATCTCTGGAGAAGATAACAAGACAAAATTTCTTGCTATATGCAATGTGGGGTATAACCATAATCCCAAGGCAAACGAGACCATGTGGAAAGCTCTAGGTCTGAGAAAGGACTTTAGATGTTTCCTTAACAAGTTTTCTAAGGAAATAATCTCTATGTAATTGAAATCTGTCTATAAATTTGTGGTCCTGCTTGTCTATCTGTCCTTCCATCTCCCTCAGCAGTACTTTTTAGCTGCTTTTAAGCTAATTTAGAAAGGTGGTAGAGGTCTCAAAGTTAATGCAGTGCCTACAAATATAATAAAATTACTCTCAGCACTTATTCAAATGTAAAAAAAAAATCACACAGGGAGATCTTATGAATGCCCTGACCGCAGGAAAAGCTTTTTGCACCCACCAAGTATGTAGAATACCAAGTTTCATTAGTTCTACTGCTAGTTCTTATTTGTTCTATTTCCTTGGACCCCTGCTTATCCAGGTTCAAGCCTGGAATGGAAGGAGAGAGTTAGAAACAGCAGGAAAACATTTATTTTTTGATTTGTATTACAATAGATCTTAGATGCCCAAACAGAGATCAGGGTCCCGTTGTCTTGGGTACTGTCCATGTTACACACAATAATAGATGATCCCTGGTCTGAAGTGTTTAAAACATCAAATGCAGACAGAGAAGGGAAAGTGGGTCACCAGCTCACATGGCAGGTTAGCAGCCAAGCTGGGCTTTGAACTTGAGGCTCTCTTGAGCAGGAGCTCTTGGGCCACGCTGGTGCAGCTGCCCTCGCGCGAACTCCTCAAAGGTTTGCCCAGATTCAAAAGCTTAGTTACTCACTGATGATACTGTCCTTGGATTCTGAAATTAATGCTTGGAGGGGGAAGGGGAAAAAAAAAAAAAGGTGCTAAATATTTTCATCCATGTCTAAACCAAAAAAGACAGCTTATATTCACTCTCTTGCCTCACAGAACTTTATTAGATGCTAAATAGCTTTTTAAAATTTAATTTTTTTTGTGAGGTGGGAAAGGAAGGGAAGTGGCAGGGTCGAGGAGATAGTATCCTAGTGCATCAAATGATATGGGGTTTTTTTAACTATTGTCTGCTCTGTTGATGTGTTGCTAATGGTCAACAAACTTCATTCATGTTCCCAAATGTTGAACGCTTGAGGGATGAGATCACACTGTCTGAGGGTCATTTGCTGAAACATCACCTTTGTTTAAATTCCTAGCGTATTATGGTTTCTAGCAATAACAAAAAATGCAAGGGAGAACTATTGGTGGTCCAGAGAGCCTGCTAGTGCTGAGTGTGTCTCAACACAAGCCCTAAAACTGGGCAAAATTCCTCAAGTTCCAAGTTTTGTTATAAATTGGGGCCTAATAAGAACTTCAGGGAGGTTCATTGAACATTTAGTGAATTGTTGGAGAGGAAGAGCTCCAAAGCAACTGAGAAATGAATGGATTATTTAATAGTCTGGTCTTCGAATTCTTCCAGGGTATTCTTACTACAGATAAGTTTTATCTAAATAGAACACTTKAAGGAGAATAGCATTTTTCATAAGTGATAAACTGTTGTATGAATTGAAATTCTAATTTCAAAGATTAGGCACTTGGGAACCACAAAACCACATCTCAAAATTTGATTTACTTTTAGCCAAGGTTTCTGAAGGGCATTTAAAACTTTGTAAATTTTTTGTTTGTTTGTGGATTTTTTATGTCAATAACCAGTAGGATTGGCCTGAGATCTTTCTCCTAAAGAAAAAGCTAACTTTTATTGAAGAAAGAAGGAAAAATTCAAAATTTTCTTTGTTCCCCTCTGKTTTTGAGTATTTAGTTTCAAACTGTAAGGAGAGTTGTTGTTTTTCTGTGACACATCTCACCTCATCACACACTTTCTTCTTTGTGTCACAGATGTCTGCAGGATATCTTAGATCAAACCCCAGTATGTGGTGTGCTCCTTCTCTAATTCCACTGCACTAGCGTAGCTCAGGTGCTATGAGGAGACAGTCTGCTCCGGGCCTATTCTTGCTAAAGCTCTGACTACTCAGCCTTGGCTTTTCTTGACTGCAGTGCATTGGGAAACCATTTGGAGAAGTCTGTGTACGTATTTTCATAAAAGATGTCACGCTCAGGGGGAAGTGTGGCTCCGCAGGATGCAGAGGCGAGGCAGCCTACTTCCCCCATTGCAAAGGTTCTCCTTTTTTGTAAGCTCGGCCTCCCCTGTGTCCTCTCAGGACTTGGGTCACGCTCCAAATCCCGTTCTGCTTCCTGCCCTTTCACCCATCACCACACTGATAAAACACCCCTTCAAAGCCTTTGCGGAACCGATTGTTGTGCTGTACTTTTGAAAATAAAAAGTCACGTTCTGAGACTGGTCTGTAGGTCCTGCTCATTGATGGTACAGGCTGGGAATTTCAGAGGAGCTGTGCCAATGTGAGATACCCACCAACTTGAGAGTTTTAGCATCTAAAATCTTTTGTGCTCTGTTGAAAACTCCCAGCCTCTGTCCCTAGATTTTGTTGCACAGATTGCTGTTGAGCAACATGAGAAATGATTTGGGACTGTCATGTTTGTACCAATGAAAACGTCCCCTTAAGGAATAGATCGTTCAAATTTAGGGTTTGGGAGAACTTCAAGATGAGAAGTTTGGACTGCTAAATTCATAGAAGCAGAGGGAACTGCCCATAGGAATAGATCCTAGATGTGTATTTTCTTGTCTCTTTGAAGCATCTGACCTTGGTCACTGTTGAAGTCAGGATATTGAACTAGAAAGACAGTGGTTCTCTCCAGTTTGTTCTTTTATTTTTATGGTCCCCATAATTCATATTTTGTGGATCCAGTAGGAAAAGATGTAATAATATTGTGTAATATTTCTGTTCATAGCAAGCCATTGGGTTGATCCTATAAGCCAAGTTGTCATAGAAGTGTTACTGTAGCTGTGGTTATCTAAGGATATCAGCAAGGAGAGGTTTGTAGGGAGGTCAGCAGTATCAGCTGGACTAATAAAAGATACTACCTCTGCTTTCAGACATTGCTGCACTTAATAAACCAAGGCAGTCCTAGGGRTAGTTAAGTAACAAAGAATGCTGTGCTTGGGAAAAATAGCTGCTGGTTTTCAGTGCAGCGGTGGGGACTGTAAGGGACACACTCTGTCATGCGATAGGCAAGGCCTGCATGTAGAGGGGTCTGGTCTCCTTGATGTGAGCRTTTTGGGTCAAATAAGGAGAAATCTGCACTTTGAGGTACTGAGCGCTGGCCAGGGTGGGAGTGTGCCTGTTGTCATGGCCGTGTCTTGTAATGCTCAGAGCAAAGGAGCTCATTTGGGAGGGGAGTTTAAACCAGCAAGGTGTGACTGGAATAACATGCCAAGTTCTGTTTCTTGATTGCTGTCTCTGTGTTAATGCTCTTTCCTGCCTATCTCATATTCTTCTTTTAGTATGTGTTTAGTATGTGAAATTTTAGGCATACAGCAATTGGGGGCTCTCAAAAGATGGTAAAGGTGGTTGACGTGGCAAGCTGGAATATAGAAACATGCTTGTTTCACTTCTGGTACCTTTGAGAGGAGAAGATCTTTTCCCTTGCCCTCCGGCATATCCCATGCTCTTCAAATACCTGGAAATTCCACCCCCTTCCTTGAGATGAGGGTTCCCTAAAGGCACCACAAGTGTCTTGTGGCTACTCTGGGGAGGTCTCTGGGATTTTGGGGACCAGCAGAACAATTTTCTCTTGAAGTTCCTTGCACTATCTCTTAAAACTTTGAGTGTGTTTATAATGTAGTCTGCGATGGGACAATCTGAAGACTGCAGAGAATACATCTCTGCCAGTACTGTATAATTACCTCATATTAATCTTTGATATCTTACCTTGGCTCAACCTGTGAGCAAATTCTGAGTCCTTTTATTCCGTGCTGCGGCCTCGATCCACCTCTGAGTGGAGTTAGGAGCTGATGTACTGCAGGTGTACCTGACGTCCACCATTTCCACCACCTCCTCAGAGCCCCTCCTGCCCGTTTCTCCGTGTCCCCASCAGCATCCCTGTCCTGGCCCGGCATGCCGAAGGAGACAAAGCCTCCTCCCGCATAGCTGGGGCATAGCTCAGCCACATTCTTCAGCGAGTGTTTTTTCCCCAGTGACCTTCCTCTCCGGCGCTGGTGGTCAGTGGGGTATTATGCTGCGAGCTGGGCCGCATTCCTCCACCCACTCAGCCAAGCCGTGCCCGCTGGGAAGGGGCAGCCAGGCAGCGAGGAATCTGGGCGGCCGGGGACTTATTCAAGGGAAGCAGGAATTCCAGCCCTTCGGGACCGCTTTGCCCATCGCTCCTTCAGCAACGGGGAGGTTGGAGCGGCGGCGCGAAAAGGGCCCGACCGCTGCGGTTGCCACACACCCGGCACTGACAGGCATTCCCATGGCAAGGCCGCGGGCTGCCCTGCTTGCCACGCTGCTGACTCTTGCCTCACACTGAGAGGAAACCCCAAGGAAAAACAGCCCGGAGAAACTTTCTCGGAGCGGTTGCCACTTGCCGTGTTTGTGGGGGCCTTACAATAACAGGTTTAGTTCCTCAGCTCCCCCTTTGAAGCCTGTGAAAGCTGCGCCGTTAAGGATCTTTAAACACTGTAATTCATAGAGCTCACTGGTTTTGAGAGCCCTTTAAGTCTGGCCGCCTAATGTGCAACTTCTAAAATAACAGTCTTATTTTTATAAATGCACTTATACGTATGTATGTGTGCGTGAGAGAGACTAGACGTGAGCAAGATAGGGAGTTGTAATGCAGATGCTTTTTCAGCTCCTGAGCCAACTCAGACCGATTACAGTGCAGGAAGGTTTGTACAGTAAGAAGAGAAGGTTAGAATCCCCCGATTTTATTATTACCACGGCTAGATTTGTAATGTTAAGGATTTGTCAAGAAATGACTAAGTCGGGAAAATTTATGATTCTCATAGCTCACTCAGCCACTCTGCACATCCTGTATATTTTCTGACATACTTCCAGCAGCATAAATATTAATAGAGTAATACTGACATTTAGGGCCTGATCCAAGTCTCATTAAATTCAGTGGAAACACTCCCATTGTCTTCAGTGGAAGATGGATCGTGGTCTTGAAAAGGAACAAAGGAGGAGAAAATACCAAGTGGGGGCTTCGTGTGGCTAAATAATGTTCTTATCGAATCAGAACTCCTCCACTTCCTGACTCTGAGCATTTCGCTCTGTGACCTTTAACGTTAAATTATTGCCAAAACAGGAAGAAGAAATTAAGGCTTGATAAGGGTTGAGATGGTCACAGATTTTACCAGCCTCACTGATGGAATGTGACAATTTCTTCAATGGGAATGAGTTGGGCGTGAATTGTTCATCAGTCGTTTTGATTTATTCAGCCTTTCAGCCCCATAGTTTGCAGTGGCAGGGATTACTAGAAACTCTGCAAAAGAAATTCTTTCTCCTGCATAGTTTATAACCTCTGCAGGAGCATAAAGAGTTACAGAGAGAGGATTAGCTATTGTAAAATGGCTCCATTTACTTCATTGAAGAGGTAGCCCAGGATCAGCTCTGTGGATACCATGCAAGGATCTATTGCAAAAGCTTTTTTGGCATTGAAATCTCTCTCCTTTTCTAGATCAAAATCTCTTCCCCAAACCTTTCTGCACAGCAATTAGTTACAGCTGTGTTTTGCAAAGCCACCTAGGGAATTTGGATGTCCAGTTCCCATAAAGTTTAATGTGAATTAAGGTTTCCAAATCATTTAGGCAGCTTTGAAAGTGCAGCTAAGTTAGGGCTGGAACCTACCGATTTCAGCACAGTTCTGCAAATAGAACCCCTGCATCTCTGGGTGACAAAAAAGAAAAGAAAAGGGAAATACAAGCCTTTGTCATCACCTTGCAGAACACAGGCCTTGAAACAGCTAGATCAGAGCTCAAAGCACTTGCGAAAGTCACACTTCATGTCAAAGGAAACACAAGGCAGCTTTCAAGTGTTCCCCATGATTGTTAGGACCAGATTCTCTGAAGAGTCCCTCTTAGCACCTAAATACTGGCCAGATATCCAAAGGTCCCTTTTTCTGAAATGACAAATGCAGCATCCCAGTGAAAATCTGGTCTAGGAAGGAGTGACCATCTAAGATGCTGTGCTCAAGAGTATCTAGAGAACTGCAGGCCAGGTCAAGTGTGCAGGGTGCTGACTTTCCCAACCATGGCCATCCCCAGAGCCCCCAGATCTGCTACCTCTCTCCTTAAGAGGTTCATGTCCTATCTACATAGTAGTTACATGTAGGCAGCCTGTCATCTCTGTAGTTTGAGGAAGACATATAGGGAGGAGTAACAACTGCAAGAGCCAAGTGGAATAACTTGTGAATTGCAAGAACAGAAGTTTTGACTTTCATCTGATGTCACAGCACTTTCTCTCCATCATGTGTGCAGCAGATACAACTCCTAGGCACCAAGTTCTACAGGGGTAGTACCTTCTACTGGGTCCAAAATAGAGGACCTAGATGTCCAGGAGACAGGGTATGGGAGAGGAAGAAAGGGAGAGAAAGTATTTTTAATGCAACTAGCTGAGGCAGAGTCTTGTGGAAAGATGGTTACAGTGCAGAGTACTTCTCAGAAAAGAAACACTTCAGAAATATTTCCTGTAGCCACACCAGGGGTCTACAAGTGTTAGCCAACAGTCACATTAGTAAAAAATACATGTACCAGGAAAAAATAAAGAGAAATAGGTCTGAGGCAACTTGGACAACCAGCTTTTCAGTGCTAGTTTCCCATTAAATTCAGTAGCCACAAGAGCAATAAACCAAAGAGCTCCCCCTTAGTAAAACCAGAAGCAGCTGTTTATGATCAGTCCTGTTTGGAGCCTCCAACACTGTAAAACTAAAACTGCAGCGACCTGAGTGAATGTAAAGATTTTATAGGGCCACAAGGTATATGTGTGTTTGTAATTCTGTAATGCAGAGGAAAAGCCAACTGAAGAGTTGAACCAATTTCCCCACATGCTCTGTTTGATTGCCATGCATGGTAGCCATCAAAGGAGAGGAATGACATGTGTCCACTATGCCCCACCATTCAAACTCTTGTCCTGCTATTGGCAGTAGTTCTTTGCCAGGCTACTGAGTCATTTTATTTTCCTGCAGCTCCATGACTTTGGCTGTGGCGTGCTCATGAGGTTCCTCTGCTGTCATGGTGTAGGATCCTTGGGGTTGGCTTTCTACCCAGATATGACCCAAGAAGAGTGCTTATATGCTGCCTGTTGGTTGGTGTGAAGTACCACAGAGAATGCAGAAGCTCTCCTCTCCTATGGTCATTGGAAACCTGATGGCCTTCATGCAAATGTCAGTGATGACTGGATGCTCTAGGCCCAGTCCTACTCTGGTCACTCATATTATGAGGCACCATCCTACTATTTAGCTCTAGAAGAATATTCTTTAGATCCTATAAAAACAGTGGTAAGGTTTTTTAGAAAGTGTGACAAAATGATGACATGATCTGGCCATTCTGTCCCGTGGGTGCAAATGTTTTTAAGAAACAACCTGTCCCAAGAAAAATGGTCAACGTGGCTCAAGGACTTGGTTCTTTGTGGCTCTTTTTTCAGCTGTACTTAAATAAGAAAACTACTTTGCTCCATAGAGAACTAGAGGGGAAAAAAGAGGTGGACTGGTTTTATCGAAAAGCAAATGCCAAGTGCTGCCACCCTGCTATAAGGCTGGAGATGCGTCATGCTGCAGTTTGCCTGAATCCTCTTGCCTGAGTGGTGCTAACGTGAAATGAAGGTCCCAGTTCCCTATCCCAATTTGTGCTGTTTTCCATGCTCACTTTTTTTCTTTTCCTGACAAATATTTAAGCGGAGATTTCCTTTCTGATGGTGTGCCAAGCAGCATTCCAGCTTCTTTTCTCTGCCCCTGTTGGAGAAAGAAAGGCTGACCTCTATTTCCATAACTGAGGAAGGGACAGGTAGGCAATGTTTGTGTTCCCAAGCATGCCTGTTTTTCTTGCATTCACATCCAGGGGAGAGAAGTGATGCTGTTATTCAGGGTAGGAATTGCCCCAGTGACCCCAGGAAAAGCAGTAGCAACAACAGCAAAATGAGTGGTATGAGCTGACTCCTTTTTGGAGATGGACCTTTAGCTTTGACCGCTTTCTTCCCTCACAGCCTCTTCTCTCCCCTCTCTCCCCACAAGATTTCCCTGTTTGCTTGTGTTTGAGGCACGCCAAACCCTGGAATAGCCCTYACAGGCATTAGTCACCAGCGATTAAAATAGCCACTAAGAGCAGGCAAGAGCCTGCAATGATTTGTGCTAAATTGGGTGTCTCTCTGCTTGTAGCAAGGGTTGTTAATTTGCAAACCTCCCCTGTTATTATCGTTGTTTTTATTAATAGCGCCACAGGGCTCCAGCTGACATTAAAGTTTTATTTCATCCGCTGCTGTACCAAAGAGGGAGAGAGAGGAGTTTGTAGCATAAGTGGACAAGAGAAAAATTAGCAGAACTGACTTGAAGGATTATCTGACCATGGAGGTCCCATCCATGGTCATACTGGAAAGGCAACTGGTAGTCCCTTTCCAGTGACCATCTTACACCATCTCCTTTGGTCAGGAGAAGTGTCCAGGACTGTAATAACAAAAGTGTTACCTGCATTTCCTCACCTATAAAAGGGAGTTAATAGTCTGACCTCACAGGGACTATGTTTGCTTTAAAGGTCCAGTTTTATGTGTTTACATGGTTCTTGCCCACTCAAAGTAACTGAAGTGGAAAGCCCATGTGTTAAAAAGGAGGACTGAGGTAATACAGTGATCTAATTTTAGTCGCACGTCAAGTCCCCCCATAATCATTAGTCTGTGTAATGGTGAAGAGTGCTCGTTTCAAGCACCTAAAGGAATTTACCCCATATTTTAGGCCATTAACTCCAGTAGCAAAAAAAAAGGCCCATCCCTGTGGTTTTAGCACTCAAAATCTTCGGTTCTATATCTGCTAATGGCTTATGGATAATACACGTCTTTCATCCGGAATAAAAACTGGAAAACTTTAAGGACCAACTTAAGTCAGGCCACACAGAACATCAGGAGATCTTTTCCCTTTGTCTATCAGCTCCTAGCTGAGAGGAAGTCACAAAAAAAAATGTGTTTAAAATCAATGGAATTAATCAAACGTCTTTGTTTCATAATGAAGGGGGGAACTTTAAGCGAAGGTCGGGGGCTGATTTTGTTTTGTCTGAAACAGTCCCATATCTGTGAGTGTGCAATAAGCTACAAGCTAGAAGCYGGAGTGCTAGAGATTCGCGTTGCTCCGCAGTGTGTCTCGCTTCCGAGGCGCTTCCTGGCAGCAACAGCGCTGGTTTCGCTGAGCAGCTAAGGTTGCTTTATCCAAAGAACATATTCCAAAGTGCTGGCTGTTAATTTGCATGTTAATGGGTAGTAAATTGAGCTGAGCAGGGAAATCAACCTGTGGCAGGCTTRAGTACTGCCGTGCATCAGTTGAGGCAATTGCCACCGCACTGAAAATGTGAACGCTTTACTTGTGGTAAAGCAGACCCGTGATTCACGGAAACAGCTCGTAAGGCACYTAGCACTGAGATGCAGTTAGTTTCCTTGCCATTGACAAGGATCAGGCAGGAACTGAAAGCAAAGTGACTTTTCTGAATAATACAAGCATGCAAGCACAGGGAACTTTGGACCAGTGCACAAATGTGGAGCGCAGAGAAAGGTGATTTATGGGGATCAGGAGGACTTGAGAGTGGCCGTGAATTGATGTGCGGGGAAAAACTGAGGGCAGGCTGTGAAAGTCAGTCAAAACATCTCTTGTGTTTAGGCAGCGTTTTGTTTGTTTGTTTGGTGAAGATGTCTCAGTATACAGACATCCAGAGAGTGGATGTTTGGTTGCTGGCTCCTCTAGCAAGCAGAATGGAGTTTTCTTTTTGGTTTTAGTAGCTTCATGGAGTTGGGGGTGGCAAAAATGTAGATGGAGGTGGCAGGACTCGTTGCTCACCTGCGGTGGTGTTGTGTTGGTTTGCTGACATTGAGCATCTCGCCCCTTTGTGCTGTTGTAACTTGAATTTGGGGGTTTATCCTGCCTGGTGGTTTAACTCTCACTTGATTACTGAGAACCAAGGATGTGAGGAATCTGTGAGGCAACAAAAAAACCTTTTTATTATATATTTTCAAAGCAACAACCTCAAAATATTCTAAGAATCTACCCCGAGGAATCGCACTCCAATTAAGATACGGCCACAGCACCTTGTTTTAGAGGGTTAAGAGCTCTCTCCAGCTCCTTCCCAAGCCATGTCCTCCTTGAATGCCAGACTTTCCTCCTTGAATGCCCTAGATGAAAATAAAAAGAAAGAAAAAAAAAAAGAAAAAARGAAAACAAACCCAGCCCACTTTCCAAATGCTGCTCAGTCTGCACTGATTATATAACATGATTGATAAAGTTGAGGAGTGAGCTGAGGTCAGAGCCTCAGGATGCAGACTGCCTGTGTGATGAAGGAGCTTTTTGTGTGTATGCATGTGCRCATGGGGGAAGACGGTTGTGTTTGTTTCTCGAAAACCCTCAGACACTCTCCAAAGAATTCCAAATTTAAAGCGGTGTAAAATGCTCCATCAAATATGTTTTACAGTCGTGACATCGCAGCCTGTTAACTCTACCCCAGTGGCCGCTTCTGAGAGCTTTTGAATAATCTCTTGATAGTGCTTTTCTTGCTGCTGAGCGGAGTCTTCATGGAAACTGCGGACAGTTGTTTTATAGGCTTGTCTGGATAGGGAGCCTTGGAGGAGGCTGCTTCACCCAAGGTCATGCAACACTTGTAAAAGCCTCCAAAAGTAAACCAGATAAATAAATATAATTTGGCCATTGTGTGAGGCAAGAGTCAATGAAGTGGCTGGGGCCAAGGAATTGCCTTCACACCGAATGGCCAACTCAGCATATACTGCTTCTGGCGTGGAGGTGTGTTTCTGAAGCCYTTCTTGTTCCTCCACAGGGCTCGAGAATGGGACCAGGCACGCCGGAATCGGGAAGAGAGACTTCTGCTATTGATCAGGTAGGAAATTGCTCCCATGGATGGATTACGTGTTCCTCAACTGGTGAGCCCTTGCGTTTGGTGATCATGTGGTTAACTTGTGTGATGTCCAGGTGTCCTGATTCTGTACCAGTGGTCTGCTCAGTGCGGTTGTGAAGGAAAACAGACTTGGTCTTGCTGCAGATCTGTTTAGGGTAGCTCTACTGGATGTCAAGTGTTTATTCACAGCAACAGCATCACATCTTGTATGGAGTATCCAAGATTAGCGCTTTCAAACTTGCCTTAAACACCTGGGAGATGGAATCCCATGATTGTCTGGGTCTMGATGTGATACTGGTAATACAGCATGGTGAAAATGCCCTGAGAGTGGACGTGAGCTCAGCATCACTGTGTCCCGACAGGAAAACAAACATCTCAGCTCTGTCCTGTTGTTTGTTTTGAATATTATCTTGACACAAAATCATTATCTGGTGACATTTCTTCTGTTCTACAACTAAACAGAATGCAGAGGAGAGGAAGCATGGCCAAATGTTATAATRGTAGGAGCAATAGGACTAAATTAGACTTGGCAAAATTGCAGTTCAGTCTGAAGGAAGAAGAGTTATTATGTGTAACGTTTCAGTCATGACTAGGACTCAACTGTGGTGGAGCTGTTGTAGTCATAAAGAGACAGTTCCTGCCTCAAATCAATTTACAGTCTAGAGAGATGACAAGTGAGATATGACAAGTATTATAATCTTTTTTTAGGAAGAGAATTTGGGGAAAATTTCACCCTTGTAAATCAGCAGGACCTTTAATGCAGCTGGGACTAGATTTCACTGCAAGCTGTCTGTTCAGAATTGGCTTCGTCCCACYTTAGTGCCTTACCTGTCCTGCTGTGCGTGGCCCAGTGTGGGCTTTTAAAATGTGAATAATCATCATATAGTAAATTTTACCTCACTTTAGAGGTAGCTGAAGCTTTTGCTCCAGCATGGTGCCTAATCCCATGACATAGACCCATGTACTTGTACGCTGTCCCTCAGCCTTCCAACGCAGCCATGTATGTGCCACTGTGGGCCAAAGTCTGGGAACAGTCTACTGTAGATGGTAGCACTAGAAAGAAACGTCCAGGCCACCTGCAGCTGAATGACACACAGGATGCATGCTAGAACACCCCTGCAGTGTGGCATAAGGGTGTGCGGGACGGCCCTCAGACCACATGCAAGCAGGTCYTTGGGCCAGCAAACCAGCTCTGAGCATAGGAGCTGTTCTCCAGGTGGTTTGGGATGTTTTGGTAAAGATGGGGACCACGGAAACTCCACTGTGGCCTTTCASTACTAACGTGCTCTCCTGGGTCGGCCAGCTTGAGGTTAGAGCCAGGCAGCAATCACCCGAGTAATTTCTGCAACGAAGAGTATGTGCAGAGACAAGCAAAAACCATCTTGGAAGAAATAATATACTCGCCAAGTATAGATTATTTCATTTTGAGGGATATCATCCAATCTACTTAAGTTCTCATTCATTCAACAAATTTAATGTGTATTAATGCTGTATAATGCTGTATAATATTTATGTTAATCGCTTAAACTGAACCCTAGCATATATTAGGTCCTTGTTACAGAGATATAGTTAGACAGGGTAATGCCATTTCTGTTTTTTGATASACTGAGTGCACAAACACTTCTTATATAAATATTCGCCTGTGGATTTAGCCCTTTTTCTATAGCAGGAGGTAGGAGAGTATAGAGACTGAGTGGGGTAATTTTCTTCTAAATGCATCTTCTGGCACAGCTTCAGGAAAATGTATAAACACTTATTTGAGATAGCTTTGATGTGATTTAAGCATGTGCTTACATTTAAAGGTAGACTTAAGTACTTTGCAAAATCAGGGCCTTAATGTCTTATTTAAGGGTGCAACTGTAAAACTGTGAAATTTGTTTCGGCCAAAGTAATACAGCAGATAAAGACAGATAAGCCCAATTAAATACAAGCCTCACATAAGCAGAGCAGAACTCATAGACCTGCTAAAACAGCACCTTAGAAACTCCACTGAAAATTGCTAGTGACCAAATAGTGGCAAAATATGGAAACTTTAAAGTTAGAAAGTGGTGACCTTTTTAAAWTTTTTTTGTGAAATACTGCAGCACAAGAACTAATGAGATAAATGCATTTATGCCATGAATAAAATGCATGATGAAAACTAATATGAGAGACGGATTAACTGATTGAAGTGGGCCAGGTTTGTCAGTACACTCCATCTGCTTTGCATCATTGGGCCGGGCAAAACATCAGAGCATATTGGTGAATCTGGCAAACGTCATGTTATTTTTATGTCATCCTTATTCTTCCAGAGTCTGATCCAAGCCCCATTGAAGTCCATAGAAATGAGTGGACTTTCCTTTACATCAGTGAGTTTTGAATTGGTTCATTCCTCCGTCACTGGTAATGTCAGGCATTTTTACAGAGTTACTGAGTACAACTGTGCTTTTGATTTTTAGCACTGTGTTTTAATTATTTTAGTATTGATCTGCATGGCGGTGGATGGAGTCCTAAGAGAAAATGAAACGGGGATCACAACAAACTGAAAAATACTTGCTGCATTAAAAAGTAATGAGATCATTCCTAGAAGTGCTGAAAATCAATGGGATTTAGAATCCCAAGGCCCTCCGTTATTTTGGAAAATGGACCGTATGCTTTTCAAGACACTTAGGCATTTCCGAAAACTTTGTCACTTCTATGAAGAGCGTCTTAGACCTTATGTAATACTACAGAAGGCAGCCAGAACTATTGAGAGTAAAAACCCGCAAAATGGCCAGATCCCCCATTGTTTCTGAAGGTGTGAATTCCTCTTTTCCTGATGTTAAGTAACTTCTGGGTGTTGTCTCCTCCTTTAAAAAGAGGAGTCTGCTGTATGTTACACAAAGATGTTTATAAATTCCCTCACATGCCTATCAATCCAGACATCTCTCAGTATTCCTGTTATGTTTATTTATATATACACTTATAAAAAACAATAACCTTACACTTATTAGTCAAGGTGATTCAGCCCATGCCTCCCACTCTATTGCTTTGATTCCAATCTTATTCCAAAAAACAACCCTAAATATCACTGGGGTTACTCATAAAACATGGTGCTGCTCTGCATGAGTAAGATTATTTGAATCTAGCCTGGAGTAAAGTTACAAATTCTCAGTGAGAAGCAGAGCTAGATGAAGATTGCAAAATGTTGTCCATTAATCTGTTCTTCAATTTTAAAACACATTTTTTGGTCTCTGTTCACTCGTGGATCTCTGAGCTAATGAACTTGTTGACAGGAATGTTCACCATAACAACCCATTTACAGCAAATATTGCAGGATCTTTGCACTCTTTCCTTCATTCAAAATAACATCAGTCTCCCTCCCCAAGAAATGACATTCCTGTTTGGGAGTTGTGTATTGATTGTCAATATTCACATTGGTCTCATGTTTTGTTTTTCTAAATACTTCTCCAGTGGAAAAAAAGGAACAAAATCATTTAAAATAGAATTTAGCAAATCTGTGGGACCAGAGAAAGTCCTTGGAGGTCCAGTTCCAAGAGAAAGGATGGCTCAATGGTTGGGACAGTGCAGGGAGATGTATCCTTTGCCCTACCAAAGTCTTTGCTCAGGGGGAAATGAGGAGTGCTACAACTCAACTCCCCACATGGGAGCACTCTACCTTGTAAGGTTTTAAAAGAATAACAGCTTTCAGGACCTCAGATACATGGTGGCATCCGAGAAAAGATGCATAATACGGACAAATCATCTGCTTGTGACCTAACTATATAAACAAAAATCTATGTAGAAATGATTTAGTAACAACTTCTTTACCTAAAGAAGTCCTTTCTGCTCGCAGATATTTTCTTCGAAGAGATTATTCATGGAGCAAGGTTCTAAAATAAAAATTGAGGAGGATGGAGCAAAGCTGGGCTTTGGTGAATACATCCAAACCCTAGATACGTTGCAAACAATCCAAGCCTGTTCCCAGGCAACTCCCAAGTAGAAAATAGGCAGAACTATTCCAAAAGATCTTTTTTTTTTTTTTTTCTACAGATTGTTTATCTACCTGTAGGATCTTCCTCAAAGCCAGGCAAAATGAAGGAGAGCAAAGTTGTTGACCTCTGCTTGCTTTGGATCTGGCCTGTAATGAGAGCTATACCCACACCAAGCTTCATATTTCAGGCAATTTGATGTGGCCTTTTAGAGAGAAAAAAAAAATGGTTAGAATTTTTATTACAATAGGAAAACACAATTTTTCATTCTCTCCTCATTTCAGAAGGTCTGAAGGGATTTTACTCAACTTCCTCTCCTACCTTCAGGCAGAGACCAAATCTGAGAAATTGCAGCGTGTTTTTGGAAAGCTCTCAGGATGTACAAATAGGAGCTCCTGATGAGAAGTTACTGTTCAACACGCGTTGTTGTCATGACTGCTTCTCGGAAGCCGCTTTAAACCAGGTGCCCCCGTCAGCCCCGCTTTATTCAGAAGCACAGCCCTCAAGCAGAGAAAAGCACTGAAGCAAAACAGTGGAAGGTTTTGCTCCCCTGACACTATCGATGGAGAAAGATAGGCCACATAGGGTTGTGCATAGGTAAGAATAATTTCCCAGTTACTGGAAGGCCACGTGTGGTAGAAAAACACACATCTTTACGTCTGTTGTCCAGTCATGTAAGTGACTTGGGAAGGAGGACAGGAATGGCAGCCGAAGTCAGGGGCAACCTAGGTAGGCGAAGTGTAGTAACCCAGAATGAAATCCAGTCTGGACCGTTGACAGTATGAGACTTAATAGGGTTAGTATGGATTTATTTTTGTTGTCTCCAGTGCTCTGTGGTGTATGGTTTGCCCTTACCAAGTACAAAAGGGAGCCTTATGAGCAGCTGAATGCAGTTGGTATCCCTTTCAAGCCTATTTTAGACACCCGCGTTAGACGTTTTGGCAAAGTGCAGTCAGCTGTATGGAAAAGAGTCCATAGAACTGGAAAAAGTTGCTGTAAGTTCGCTGTTGTTGCCTTTGCCGATTTGGAAAAACCAGCGCGAAGGCAGGATCCCCAAAAGAAATGCAAGGAGACGGAGGCCCCGGCAGCGGCGAGCGGGCGGCACGGGAGCGGCTAGGCCGGAGGCGGCGGCAGCGCTCGCAGCAGCGCTCACTCCGCGCTCGCGGTGCCGGTTGCCGTCGACTCGGCCTCCCTTTTGGCCATGGACACCCCCCCCGCCTGCGCCCGGGATGCCGCTGTGCTCCAGGCGGAGCTGGAGGAGACAGAAGGCGTGAATGGGCAGCCAAGGCAGCGCGCGGCCAAGGGCCTGGCTTGGCTCGGCGAGGCGCAGCGCAAGCTGAGCCCTTGGAGCCGGCTGTACGCAGATGAGAAGGAAAATGCACAAAGTGATAAATAACTGCGCTCCGCGCGCCAGCGAGGGCTGCCAGAACATTCGCGCTTGGCTCGCCTCGCGCTTGGCTCGCCCGCCGCTGGCCCCCCTCCCGCGCAGACGGCGGCCCGGGCCGGAGCCACGCACGCAGCCCGCGCCGCTGCCTCCCGGCGCCGCCGCCGYGCCGCCCCGCGCACCCAGGGGTGCCCCAGCGCTGGCGCGCCACCCACCGGGCGCTGTCCACTCACACCTGGCGAGGAGCAGTGCAGATAAAAACGGGAGGCTTTCCCCGCACTTGGGTTGTTTTTGGAGGAGGCCCAGGGTGACTTGGAGCCATCGCTCCCTCAGCGACCGGGGCTGCGTCCGCCTCTAGCGTCAGCGGACAGTACTGCCTCCGCTTGCCCTAACGGCACCGTTTCCCGGCACGAGGCGCCTGGGCGCCTTCAGCTATCACGCCCGGGCCCTCTCGCCCCCAAGCATCGGCGGTTTGCACAACGGCCTTTGACAGCCGGCCGGCGCTGGAGCCCGGAGCTGGTGTGAGCTTGCCGGGCTGCGCCTGACGCTATGGGAGCTGAAACGGCCCTTCCCGTTTATTAATACCTCCCCGCGGTATTAATAATTACTGGTGCCTGAGTGCAGTGGAAGGAGCAGTGTGTCCTTGCGGGAGTTGACTGGGGAGCAAGGAGTGTCGGCGCTTCTCAGTTTCAGCGGGCAGCTCTAGCTTGAGAAAAGCTATTGTTGTAGGGTTTCCAGTATCTCGTTGCCTTTCTGATCTGTGATGCACATTGAACATATGTCTTTGTTTAGTTGCCCATTATTTAACCTAGATTCCCCCCCCCCCGAGAGATTACACTGAATTTGGGGTATATGAATGGTTTAATTTATCATTTTCCAATATAGATCATCTTGCACTTGTGCATGGTGAAAATAATTTGTTGTCAAGTTATCCAGTTACCACCTCATTTTATATACTCCATAATGAGCTATTTGTAATGATCCATATTCCTCAGAAGTCTAAATAACCCAAATATTGCCATCTCACTACAGATAACTACTAAACATTTCCAACAGCACTGAATCATGCTGATCCTGGGGAGAGCGATGCACGCAATTTTATAGAAACAGTTTGCTACTAGAAAATCCCTTTTCAAGAATATCCCTTTTGCTTTTGAAACCCTATAGACTTTGAGAAAAATTGCCATCAAATAATAGGAAAAGATGCTACAATTTGGGAGTAGGAAATACAGTTTTGCAGGGTTTACTCGTTAGTACATGTTCACTGCAGTTTCATTCCCCATGGCCCGGAATGCTCAAGAGTCCCCACAGTCACTGAAAAGGAAGGGCACCCTGGAGGGTGATTCATCCCTCCTGAGATCCAAGCAAACCTGCCTCCATCTCCTGACAGTTAAAGCAGGTTGTCACCTTTCCTACTTGCATGAGGTCCTCAACTAGGTGCTTTGGTTCAGCGCTGAAAACTGTGTGTTTTGTGTGGACGGGACCTGGCTCGGGCGCTGCTTTTGTTCCTCCGTCGGTGAGCGTTAAAACTGTTTCATTCCTGAGCAGTCGAGAGCGCCGCGGAAGTGCCGTTCCTTATGTTTCAGTGGCCGTTTTCTAATCAGGCGGTCTGATGTGGTAGCTGCCCTTAGGGATTTAAAATGTAAGCTATTCCTCCTGTTGTTTTATGGCATGACTTGGCATGATTGTGGCATATCCATTTGGCTTGGCGCGGGGACGAGGAACTTGGCCTGGCTGACAGACTATAGTCAAAGACTAATGACTGCCTGCATACTGCTCGGAGGAACCCCCTGGGGTGGCGCRGGGCCGGCTGCCAGCCCTGCTCTGAATTAACATCTTCACCAAGGAGCGGAGAGGGACGCCAGGCAGCCCGGGGAAAGAAGGGCAAGCAGTAACGAAAACAGTCCTGGTCACCTACAGAGCAGCGTTTTGGAAGCACCCTGGATGAGGCAGCTTGTTTGGATTCATCAAGCAGGTAAACAGTCGAGAATCCGCACTGTGAGCTTTAAAATTCTGGATCTGTGTAAAAGCTATTATCGGTGATCATAATAGCAGCTGCAACTGAAATGAGGCTGTTTGCACACAGGACAAGGTTTTAAGGCATGTGATTAGCGTGATATTTATAATGAGAGCTGCTAGCTTCAATTTCTGCAGCTTCCTTAGGAGAAAAGATGAGTTTAGGTAAAGAATAAAATAAAAAAACAGTCTCCCTGTGGATCCTCACAGGCCCACGTTCTCACAGATAACAAGGCTGTGGAATCAAATGGGATCTCCTAGAGTGGTAAAGTAACAACAGAGGGTTTTGAGAGCTGCTTTGAAACACCTCTCCGGAGAAGGAATAGCTCAGAAAAAGCCCAAAGTGACCCAAGAGCAGGGGATTAATACAAGATAAAGTCTAAGCTTGAGTCTGATTTTCCAGGTCTTCTTTGCAACCATAATTTCAACCTTATAATAAAAAACTTAATGCTTTGTTCAATTAGAATAACATTGTTTTCCTTCTCTGACCTTGACTGAATTTTTGAAGGAATTCAGATAACTCTGGAAAGCACTTGGAACACTGTTTTTTTAAAAATATTTCTGAAACCAGAAACACTTTAAAGGATCTGACTTTGCAGAATCCATCATTATTCAATTCTCTGAAACATGGGTCCGGTTCCTCCTGTTTTGAAATTGCTGATTGCTTTGTGCTATTTCCCAGTCAGAGGAGGCTCAAATGTTACAGTCAAATTATGTAATTTGACACTGCAGGSGGACCTGGCAATCCAGAGGTTTGCTCTGGGAAACCAGATCCAGGTTTTTAAAGAAAGAGCAATAAACGGTAATAAAAACGGACACAGGAGGCAAACCAGGAACGTCCCATCTCTAATGGGCTGAGCTGCACTGGCACGGAGCCACCAGCTCAGGTGTTGGTGGGCACGAGTGCTGTGAAGGCAGAGAAGGAATGCTGGCTGGAAACATCACCCTGCGTGGCAGGGTCTTTGGTTTGCCATTTTGCTTAGGTCCTAAGAGACAGTGCCAGGGCCACAGCAAATCAACACCAACCCATCACGATCCTCCGTAAACCAGAGCAGGTTTTGTGGGTTTGCCATGGTCTCTTCTTCATCCTTGGCAAGTCACTTCTTCATCTGCTTCTGCCCCATTGCAGGATACGTGCTAGGTGTGGGGTTGAGGATGCTCTAGCCCCATCCCTTTCCAATACCCTTGCTTGGTGGGATACACACTCCAGGTGAGATAAAGAAGTCATTTGTCTGTTGTGCCGCTAAACGCTCTGTCCACATCT
Organism: Nothoprocta perdicaria; assembly: GCF_003342845.1. NCBI lineage: Eukaryota > Metazoa > Chordata > Aves > Tinamiformes > Tinamidae > Nothoprocta > Nothoprocta perdicaria. The sequence goes on from NW_020455049.1 coordinate 696,505, forward strand.
GTATATTTATTTAAAAACTGTGACATTGTTTTTGCTCGGCTCTCTGCAATTACAGGCAGAGGTGCAGCGAACACGATCCCTGTTAAAACTGATGTGGGTGTTATTCATGTATCGAATTGCACTGGCTTAATGAAATCACTATGAAATAATGTCTTGAGCGATAGCRGCGTGAACTGGGGTAGCCCTGACATGATGTGAAATAACCATAGTGACAGTTAAGGGTTCGGGGCTGTTGCCGTGGCTACTAGCCTGTTTGACTTGCCACTGCAGTGGAAAATATTAGCCAGGAGACAACTCATTTCTGAGACTCCAACATGACAATAGTGGATTCTGCCAAACCTTCTCCTGCCCCCCTGCAAGATTAAAACAAGACAGACGTCAAACTGTTCCTATCGTTGATTCTTGCAATATGTCCCAAATGGTAAACTGAATTTTCAAATGTCATTAGTAGAGGTATTTGAAGACATATTTGAAAGTTTTCACATAGTCTCTTTCCCTCACTCAAAAGATAGGTTTTAACTTTTTAATTTTTTTCCCTTAAATACACACAGTGCTTTAATTTATCTGCTTCTTACAGAAATTCTTTATATTTAACAACAAAAAAATTGTCCTAAACTTAAATACTTTAAATGAAAGCCGTAGGATGCGTTCTGCAGAACAGTCTTATGTTTCCTTTTAGGAATCCAGTTTGGATGCTCCTTTCATCTCTCGTGGTTCAGGTCAGGTGATCAGAGAAGCTCTCCCAACGTGTGCCAAGATCCAGGAGTCCTATATTCTCTCCGTCCAAAGGATTGGGTTGACTGTCACTCTGGAAAAAATGTTCAGTCTGCTCTAGTCATTCAGGATTCTCATTATGTCTGTTTTTATTTTCCATCCTAGTTCAAGATAACAAAAAGGAAGCTATTAGCAGCAAGACATTCCTCGCATAACCTGCAAATGAAGTCCTTACGGATGTCCCCACTTTGGATATMTAACAGTGAACCCACTAGTATCACTAACAAGTTTTGAAAATTCAGACCAGGGTGTTTTGCTAAACATCTGAAAAACTTCCTTCCAAGAACACTTACTGTTAGTGATGCTTTGGATAACCGCTACAAGGATTACGACATGATATTTGTAAGATGATGGTGTGTATCTATTTAGTTTACAGAGTGGTGTTTTTTTGGCATAAAAACACATGCATCATTACAGCTATAAAGCCTTGCAAAACCTCAGGGTTGCAGTTCTCAACAGCAACATTTTTGGCATTCAAAAGGATGGGTCAGAACTGCAAAGTCTCCCAAGATCTAAAACTTTCACCACAGACCAGTGGGTTGTGCTCGAGATATTTTGCTTGGCCTGGCTTGTGAAATGTAGGTCCATGAGTGTAGAGTCCTTTATCCCAGCAGTATGGAGGACAGGAGTTCTTAAAGAAATGATACTGGCTCACAGGCATCTGCACAGTGTTGTTGGTGGGGTTAGGGCTTGGAGCCTTCCCCTCTCCAGCTATTCCTCACGGAGACTCATGGTGGAGGTCTTTGTTTTGGAGTCTGAGCGAGGTTGAAGGCTGCATAAGGTGTGGTGGCTGCAGGAGAAGGACTGTCGGAGTGTCCCCTAGATTAGCAGGCCATCGAGATCACAGCACATCTACGTGCAGCTTCTCAGGATGCCCAGATCAGGAGAYGAAGGATAGCGAGCAGATTGGGATGACTCATCGAGGTGGGACAGGATGGAGAGGCTAATCCCTGTCAGCTCCTCAAGAGTACAAAGAGGCACATCCAAACCAAGCACATCATCACCACACTTGGAAGAGTCCAGGAGACGTGAGACCTCCATAGCTGGCGCCTCTCATCCTCTGCGTCCCCGTGAAGACTCTTGGGCTGGCCACCTGGAGACGAGCATCCTGGTGCCTGCGGCTGGGCCGGCTGCTTACGCACATCTCGATGCCTGTGAGTGTGGGGAGGGCACGCGAGCGGCAATGGCGTTTATTTTAACCCAAGGTGATCTTCCTTCAGGACCCCCCTTTCCATCCTGTGTGAGTCGGGGCTGTGCGGACCTAGCAGCGTGCAACCTGGCCATGTYCAATGGGAAGCCCACCCTCGGGGCGCTGCAACGAAGCTTTGGCTCCAGAGGGAGTCAAAAGAAGAGGGATTCCTAGCGAGAAGCTTGGAGCTGCTCCCAGCAGCAGCCGGAGAGCACGAAGGTGAGAGATGCAGGAAAGCCAGAGCTTTGTCCTAGCGCTGGCCACGCTGGAGGTGACCATGGCAGTGGGGTGGCCCTGGCACGGCAGCCAAGTGCACGCGTGGAGCCCCTGGAGGGGAGAGGCCCACCGGCCACAGACGGGTGTTGTTGGGTTGTCACAGTCGAACCAAAGCAGGCGCCAAGGCTCCCCTTGCCCTGGCTCCCCTCCTCTCCTCATGTCCTTCAATACGTAAAAATAAAGCTCCTTTATGTGAATATGAGCAGAAGGCACCTCCCCAAGCATGTTTCAAAAAAAAAAAAAATCCCCAAAAATAGACCCAAAGTCTCAACCAGAAGTGCACATAGCCAGGATTTCTGTGGAAAATGTCTGTTGCCGGAGGGGGCGGCGGGGGGGAAGGAATTTGCACGGGGGCTGCCCGGCCGCTTTCCCTCGCCCCCGGCCCAGCCTGTCCCCTGTCCCGCCGGCCGGGGCGGCCGGTGGCCGCGGGAGGGCTGACCCCGCCGGGCGAGCGGCCGGGCCGGCCCCCCGGGACACCGCAGAGCCTCCTCCGTGGGCTTCCCTGTCCTTCGGCTGACAGTTCTTGGCAGCTCTGGCGCAACGTGTTGTTAACAGCAGTTCTAATTAATGGGGAACATGTGTGTGCTTCAGAAACCCTTTCTTTTTTTCTTTTCTTTTTTTTTTTTTTTTTTTAAACAGAAGACGGCATTTTATATCCACTATTGACTGGAGGAGTGGGGGGGAGGTTTACTATCTTCCTCT
>NW_020455049.1:699500-736548 GCF_003342845.1 Nothoprocta perdicaria
TAAAACTGTTTATATCCACTATAAAAAGGAGGAGTGGGGGGGAGGTTTACTATCTTCCTCTCCCAAAAGGTTTCCTTTACCTCAGATCAACTCATTTTAGGAACAGGCGCTTCTCTAATCCCTGGGTCTTTTCCTAAACGCTTTCACACATCTGCACCCCTCTATCCTGCATTCTTGCCATACCATCATCTTGTGCTAATGAAAAGTAGCAGCACCGAGCCCTGCCAAATTCCTATTTAGAAAAGAAAAGAAAAGGGAAAAAAAATCCTATTTATCAAAGAGAATTTCAGAAGTTTGTTGATGGTTTTTTCCATTCATTTACTTAAATTTTTGAAAAAATGAAGAAACTTTTGCTTTCCTAACTGTTTTCCCTTCTTGAGTAATAAGACACATGTTTATATACCATCTGCCACCAGCGTGTTGTACAGATGAGGTGGCAGATTCATAATTCAGCCCACCTCAAGCCCCAAAATAAGGGTGTTCTGTCACAGGTACCTCGCAGCAGCATCTGCCACAGTTGSCAGCACAAGGTGTTTGGGGTTAGCTTAGGAGCAAGCACAGGCAGAAGACAGTGAAGTGATGCATGTATCTGAGCTAGACCTGGCAGCCTGGCGTGGTATCGTGTCATGCGGGGCAGACATATCCATGGTGGTGTCCCTTGCAGCCTGGCCTCCAGAGATGACCGTTTTCACAGCTCCCCGGGGTCAATAGTTGTGGTGTAGGATGCACCTGGAATGACGTATATTGCTCTTCCTTGAAGTTTGAGCTGTGCGGAAGGCTATGTTGTTACCTATGGGAATAATGATTAAGAGGGAGGAAGAAAGCCCTAATCAACCTACCGTCCTTGTGGCGAGGTCCCTGTTTTCTACTCTACATTGAAATAGAGGGACTGAGAAAAGTGTTGCTGGTGGAAGCCTGAGGTGGAGAAAGCTGGAGCCCTTTGAAGGTACCAGCTACTAGAAGGAGAAGCTGCTCCCATGCTGGATTTCCTGGAGGTCTGCTCTGTGGTCCCTACATGTGTGGTTGGTTTCTCATCACCATCACACCTCAGCCTCTGCCTACCTTGCTCTGCTGCTTTTGCCCTCCCTGAAACTGGAGTATCACCCTGTTCAGTCTTCTCCTGCGACCCAAGAGTGGTGTGGTTCTCGTCATTCAGCAAACAAGGCAAGCTCTACAGAGCAGGGCTTTGGACTTCAGGTTGCATGCGTGCATTTGTAGCTTGGAAAAGACTTACAGTATTCTGACAAGTCTGGCAGGAAACTTTATCCTAACCCACATCCAAGTTCCTGGATGCCTGGGAGACTGGATAGCGGGGAAGAATTTCCACTCTCTTCTGGGGGAGAACAGTCTGAACACGGGGAATACCTGATTCAAAGGAAGCCGGACATTATTCCAGCTATTTGGTCTGCACTGCTTGAATTTTGACTGCCATTGTAAGGCTTCTAAGGATGTGTGGGATATACAGGGGAGCAGAATGGTGAATAGGGATCATTATACTGTTTTTGCTTAGGGCACAGTTAAATCTTCTCTTTGCCAGGAGAACATTATTTCTAGTGGTTTTGGCGTTTTGCGTTAACTCTGAAATTCCACAGATAACAGATTTTCCTATATTTGTCCCTAAAGGAGAGGAAAAAAAAAAAAAAAAAAGAAAAGGCCATTTATGAAACATTGTCCTCTGTTTCTAGTGGAACACAGCAGAAAACTTGAGACCAAAGCATCAAGTGTTTCACTTCTCATCAAACCCATGGAAATGTCATTTTTTCCAAGTTTACCAGAGCCGCAACTATGTTCACATAAGCCGATACTACCAGTACAGCTAATGGACCATATCCACAGCCAGCATTAGTTGGCATTGCCCCATGGTATCCTTGTTACCTTAGCAGATTGCCAGCCATGGTGTCCTTTTCCAGATGATTTTCATGGAATTATGACAACTTATGTCCACAGAGGATTTGGCTAACTGAACTGACACCCGCCTGAAAGGACTAGTTTTTGCCAAGTTCTTGTCCATACCTTATAATGCAACCAGGAGAAATGGTTAAATGTGTTATGTGGCACTTTTCTCTATGCCAGTGCCCTGGCTTCATGGTGCATCTGGAAAAGCTCTGCTGTGAAGGCCTAACCTTGGTGAAGCTGCACTGGCGCATCATGGCAGCAATGTCTTGTTGTACAGAACAAATGCAGAAGGGAAGAAGAGCTGACAAGTGGATGCAACTAGGAGAATCCTTAAGATGAAGGAAGAGTTCAGGTTGGTTTTGAATGTTTCTAACTGATTTTGTCAGAGATTACTGATGTATGACAACCTTAAAATTCTATGGATGCTGTGTTTTTCCCCTATAATCTGCCAGGACCTGCTGACACACATCAGCAGCAATAACTAAATAATCATTGTATATTATATTCAGAAATATTTCTGGATAGTCTTCCTTTACCGTATTTAATTAATCAGCAATGGATTTCATCCCTTTCTATTTTGCAGGAAACAAGGTAGTCTTCCAGCACTTGGCTTCCCAAGCTAATCCTACAAAGTTTCTCCTTTATGTCTTGAAGGAAGTAGTACACATAGGAATGTCCCATTTGTGGTGCCTGAAGAGCTCCTGTTATCCATGTAGAGCTTCTTTATCTGCTGAAGCAAAGTTTCCACCTTTACCTCAGTTATTTTGATGCACTCTGTCAATGAAACTAAGAGTATGAGGGGCTTCCAATTCACCAGTGTCCCCTACCTTCCCCGACACTGCTACAGTTTCTATTTGTGTATGCATTTAGTCTGTACACAGCTTTAAAAGAAATAATATATCCAGCTTAAGATCTAATTTCTTCTTACTAACCCATTAGTAATTACAGTATTTCTTTTAGCAAAAAAACCCTGCTTTTTCGTGGATAGTGGTAGCTAAGCTAATAGCATTGCAAACCAGGTTAACAAAAGCCCCATTTGCTTTTAGAWAGCAGTCCCGTGCTCTGCTGTAATGCTGCAAACTGCAGGAAGAAAGATAAGAGGAAAATACTGCTAGTGGGACCCTTGAATTGAGAACACTGTAGCATGCAAGCCCTCAAAGATTCCCACAGCAGAGTCGAGGTTCACCCCAATGATTAACAGCCAACACCATCGGAGGCTCTTTTACTGTGTGAGTACATAGCTGGCTCCTTGCCACCATCCCATCTGAGCTTGTCAGCCATCCTGTGCCACCGTTGCCATCCCCTGCTAGGTATCCCTGTCCCAGCCGAGGAGGAATTCAGCTGCAGTAACGGAGCTCGTGTCCCTCCTGAGCACGCTCGCCTGGGGTTATGTTATAGCACATTCTCACCAAGTCTTTGTTCTGGCTTGTTTTGGCTGTGCTCACAGCTATACATACCTTTTTCTTTTTTTTCTTGCTGGATGCTATCTTTGAACTTCACGTTGCCTTTCTACTTCAATTCTCTTGACGAATGGCTCAGTGAAATCTATGCATCCGCATGGGCTTGCTCTGCTTCTTTCTGCCTTGCATCTTAACCACAAGTGGGGCTGCAACGAGGGGCTTCGACAGACATCTTCAAAGCAACCTGTTTTGCTCTTCAGCCCAAAATCAGTTGTAAGTTATTCTGTGGCCAGCTTTCTTTGTACAGTCTCTCCTTTGGAGCGTATTACTTATATGTTTCTTCTTTGCGGGGAGAGAAAAGGCATTCTTCTGATTTCTGGCCTGATGTACCAGAGTTAGCTTTCCTCTCTGCCAAGCAGATCAAGCACCTCAGAACTAGCAGCTGTCAGACATAAGGCTGCCTGTCTGACTCTTAGCACAGCTATCCTACAGCTTTTTAGGTGGAGCACAGAGGACTGTGAAATCTTGCTGCGTTACCAGGACTTCAGTCTTGATAAAACATCTGACTGCTTTGTTCACCTACTGACTATATTTTTTTATTGTAGTGTTTAGCAACCATCTCACACTAACATAGTCTTTAAGGAAATCCACCTCTTCCTCCAACAGCAGTAAAAATAACCCCAAAACAAGCAAACAAACAAACAAAAATCCCGACATCCTGTAAGTATAGGTAGCCTTTAGATAGGTAGGTTGGGGGCTCTCTGAGGGCTGGGCATATCCCATCTGGACATGATTAGGATGGTGGAGGTAGCACATGGGATTAATAAAAGGAAAAGGAAACAGTAGGAAGGGATTTGGGGTGGTCTTCTGGGACGGAGGGAATTAAGGATGGAGGTGTAGAGGAAGAACCTGGGGAGAAAGGTTTTTTTTCCTGAAAGTTTTCGTGAATGAGGACTGATGAAGACTGTAGTTAGCAGAGGTATTAATATGCTGCTTTCTTAAGATGGAGTACATAGGTGGATGAGAAAAAGGGTAGGAATGAGATGTATATAAACATACATCTGTCTGAAGGTGGAAAAAAACCCTTAAATATCAGTAGAGAGTCTTATCTATCTAGGAGACCAGCATGAGTCTCTGGTGAAGACCTGCGTGGTGAGCCACAGGAGRTGATCCCTAGGCAAAACGCTTCTGGAAGGCTTTCCTAGGTGGGTGCTGAAGTAGTTGTTGGTGCAAGAAGCTATGGGAGAACACGGGGAACAATAGAAGTTGGAGAATTGCAGATGAGGCACTTAGGGACATGATTTAACCGGCATAATGTTGAAGGGCTTACAGTTGGACTCGATGATCTTGAGGGTCTTTTCCAGCCATTATGATTCTGTGTATTTCTTAATGCATTGCAATTAGGAGTTATGCACTGTGAGGAAGCTCTCAGTCCGTATCCTTCTTGCACAGGCACACTTCTAGACCTGTGACACCATATGGAATTCCTCATTCCCCTGCATATAAGACTGAGTCAAGCCTGCTTGAATTAGCTCTTATTTGTACACTAGCTTGACTTACAAAATTAAAAAAAAGGGAGAGAGAGAGAGAGAGAAATGGACCCAAATCCACCACGCATCAAGTGGTCATGTAATAACACATTACAAATGGGTTCATGAGGGGATTTCAGATGACTTATAGTATATAACGGCCCACAATGCTCAAGTGACTCATTGCCTTTGCTATATCTGTTCAAGCTCACCACGTTGAGTAAGAGATATTTACCATCAAAAAGAATCTAATAAAGTTCTGTTTCTTTTAAATAGCCCTGGCACAGCTGAGAAGTATGGCATAGCTTGTGCTCTCAAAACATCTCAGCCCACTCTGTGGGGCTCTGGTGGAACTTACRAGCAGATCAGAATCCTTCAGAAGCTGAAGAGCTGAAAAGCTCACTGAGCCAAAAGGAGCTTGAGTCTTAGTGAGCCTCATCTTGAGGCTGCTGCAAGAGACAGGTAAGGCCTAACTGGTTTTAAATAATGTTGTGCCTGAAAGTTGCCAGTTTAAATAGGATTCGTCTAGAGGGCTTGAATGAAAAAACAATACAAAAAACTCTCTAAAGGGAGCTAAATCAATAGGTGATTTCAGGTAGGCTCATGGCAAGTTTAGGTGCATCTCTTACCTCCTCCCATTAGCGGACAAAGGAGTTTGCTGGGTTTGTTGACTGTGGGTGTTGGGGAGTTATTTGTTCTGCTGTACCACACCAAAGGCACCCCCCTCCCTCGCACAGGTGAACCATTGCCAACATCCATCGTCTTCTCAAAGGGGCTGGTGCTCCACTGCGCTGCATGAGCTTGGTTCTCTGAGCGGGTGACTTCAGTCTGGGGTAGTGATAGAGCCTACTGCAAACGGAGGTCCAATATACCCTTCCTCTCCCTTCTAATTCCTAAATCCATCTACCTACCTTTCTTAGTGTTCTTAGTCAATCAGCAGCAGCTATTTTATTGGTCTTGCTAACAACAATAATAGCACCGATGGCATTACAGTGAGGAGCGCAAACCACGTGAAAGGTCTGTCGTGAGAAGCGCTGTATACACACAAGCGAGTAGAGATGCTCTGATCTGGAAGCTGGTGGCTGTGGAAACAAACTTGCTGCAATCACTTTGAGATRCAAGGTTTTATTTTTACAGCAGAGCTCAAGCTGAGCTCTGCCAGCTTGCCCCTTTCCAGGGAACTCTTCAGATGCGGAGCTGAAGGGAATCTCACAGCTGATCCTTAGCTCTTCCCTAATTCCCACARTTGAGGTGGGCCTTGAATGGGCACCAATTAAGTGGCCCCTCAGGATTGGCCCTCCCTGATTTGGGAGGAAATTGGTGTGTGGGGTGGGGTTGTTTGTTTTGCTTTCTGTTASTGAGGGGTGTGTGGAAGGTTTGGTAGAAAACTTTTGCCCTCTGCTTTCTTCAGTTACCCGTTCTGTGARAGGTAACAGATGCTCCTTGTGACGCTAACATTGCTTCAGCGCCTAGAGAGGAAAAACGAGGACCTGAGCAATCCAAACTTAAAGGTTAGTTTATTTCAAATGGTTTTGTGACGTCAATAGGCAACGATATATATAGCAAAATATTTTTCCTCTTTACCACAGGGCCTTTAAAAGGATATCTTTGTTGTGTTAGTTGCCATAGCAGTGACTAGCAAGGATATATATGCCTATGTATATATATATAAATATATGTATGTATATATATAAATGGAGGGATTCCCCTGACCCTGGGGTTTATTGTGTTGGCCGACTATGTATTGCTGTGGCTGTGTTTCTCTTTCTTTCCCCTCACTTCTTGTACCCCTCAGTCCTCCAAAGCACTACGATACCTGTGAAATGTTCTAAAAGGGGGAAACGAGTGTGTTCAAGGGGCTTTTTTGAAGCTCTGGTGCTGCCCCGCGTCGTAAGACTCCGCCAGTTCACAGTTATCTCCAAAAGCAGGTAGCAGTGTCTGCCTGGGCAGAGCAGACACCTTCGCTGTGCCTGGGTGATTCATGTGCAAAGCAGAAAATGGAGACTTGAGAGGCGATGCGACTCTATAAATAAATTAGAAGGCCGTCAGTAGTAAATGTGCTGTTTACTATTTAGATCACTTCACATGTGCCCAGATTGTGCTGAAAGGCCTCTGACATATTTAGCTCATCCTCACCGTAGAATAGATTTTATCTTGGTGCTCGTGTTTCAAAACTGTTCCTCCCTTTCCGCAACCTACTAACATACTCCAGAGATCTTCCTGTCTGTGGTTTCTGTCGTGTTCCTAKGCTGCCTTTTTCCCCTAACCGGCGGCTTGTCTAGCCTAAGCTCTGTGCCCCATTCACAGCCTGGCTTTGCTGTAGACCTGAAATGGCCTCTGAATGCAACCCTTGGGAGGTGGAATCCTTAGAGAGGGTTTCTTGGTCTCCTCTAAACCCAGTTGAGTTGTCATCTAAATTTGTGTCCCCACTCTATTCTTACACCGTACTGTATATGCTATTCTTGCCCCGGCCCCAAAATACTCAGTAAGCACACAAAGTGGCATGGCTACATGTGTGATGTGCTGTTTGCTCGGTCTGTTTTGTATTTGTAGTGATTTATGCACCTGCTCCTTTCTTATTTTTCCAGTAAAATAGCTGGTGAAGAAGTACTTCTCCACAGGATGGCGAGAGCTTCCAGGTGTGTTCTGTTCACACCTTGTTTTGTAATGTGTTAGACCAGAAAACCTCTCCAGTCTAGAGATAAGTGGGAAGAAAAACTTCCTCTATCAGGGGCTTGTTCATCTTGGCTCTCGCTTATGGTTGGAGTTGTTGATCTTGAAGGTCTTTTCCAACCATTATGATTCTAAGAGAGGTGATGCTTCTCTTAGAGCTGCCTCTATAGTGGTGTTTCCTTTACTCTCTGAATATCGTTTGCTTAGAACATGTCAACCGACCTCAAGGAAGTCCTGTACATGATGTGGGGACAAACTAAGGGCTTTCTGGGGTTGGGAGGAGCAAGAGGAATGGGGAAAGGAACAGACACTTCTACCAAAGCAAGTGCAAGAACATCTGTGTTTAGATTATTCCCAAAACATCCTCCCAAATCTTATGTATGTGTTGAAGCTGCCAATCAAACTGGACTTGGCCACAGGTTGTTGAAGGAAGTGTGCGTATGTATACAGAAATACCAGGGAGGAGATTGGGAACCTTAATGAACCAGGTGGACCAGCCTGATTTTTGTGTTTAAGCTTTTGCTTTCCTATGTTCTTTTTTTCTCTCCTCCAATGATGTTCAGAATCAGGGCTTTTTCCCTTGAGCTATCCAAACCTATGCGTTTTGCATCAGTCTAGTCAGCTGAAGTTCAGTTTTCCTCTCTCTGCCTGTTTGTTGTTACCAACAAGTAGGATGCTGGAATGGGAACTTGGCTAGCTGTTGCACTGATGACAAACGAAAGGGAAGCAAACACAGCTTGCTTGTCTGCAGCTACAGTGGTTCAGCGGGGTTGGCAGTAGTAAAAACGTGTTATTTGTTGATTAAAACACACCATGCCAAACTCTGAGAAGGAGCCGAGATAGATCTCAGTGTAATCATCTGTGTGTCCTGCCTGCACCGTCAGAAATCTCAGCTTGTGCTGGCTCCAACCTGGAGGAGCTGAAGTTGTGCATGGCTTGTGCTAGGCTGGGCCATGGTGGGCTCTACAGAGCGGCTCTAAATGCTTGAGGGTAGCGGGGAGCAAATCAGGATGTGCCGTTGGTCAAGGTGGTGTCGTGCATACGTACGTGTGCTTTGAACCTTGCCAGCCTAGCGCCCCTTGTGAGTGTCCAAACGTTTCTGTAACCTTTACTTGTCTACTTATGCACATATAAGTGTATGCATCTATATCTTTGCACCAATATATATCTTAGCTTACCAAGCAGCGGATGACTCCAAGGCGTGTTGGGTAGGAAGGAGAAATTGCAGCACTAAGAAGGCTGTCCATGTGTACATCCGTGTGTGGGAATAGTGTGGCTGTGGGAGCCTGCAGAGGAGCAGCTGGCAAACCTCGGCTGGGAGAGTGCCCAAGCTTGGGTCTGCTCCATCGCTCCTGGAGACACCTGAAGCTACCGCAGCAAAGCTCTGCAGGGATGGGGCTGGAGAGCAGTGATACGTGTGTCTGGTGGTGATAGTGGTAGCTAGAATAGTAAGAGACAGTCCTTGGCCCGTAAAGTTGGTGGTCTGTGTAGCTAGGAGAGATRCAGCATGGCAAGGGACATGGAGACGTGACTTTCCATGGTTATGTGGGGGGATAGTGGGGTAGTCAAGAATGAAGCCAAGTCAATCTGAACAAGGTGACCACCTTCCTGTCAGTAATGAGCAGTACCAGACCTTTGCCAAGAACTGGCTTGACTCTGCTCTGAGTGGTCGCTGTTTTTGAGGTTTTGGGGAAAGAAAAGATATCAGTTCAACAGTAAATAAACCCCCTTTTTCTAGGTTTGCACAGAAGTAGAGGTACGAACAGCACTAGTGTTGGGAAACCAAAAGCATTGTTGCCAGGAGGTAGAAAAGCTTCAACATTGCTTGTTGCTTCCTTTGCTTGCTGCAAGGGAAGTGGTTCTCGTGAAGGTGCTACCTCAGTTCTGAAGCTTTCCAAGCACAGGGTTTCCGAGCTGTGCTTATTATATACGCCGTCGTGGGGAAGCAAGACAATACCAAAGCTGGCACCTTGCCACTTAGAAAGGTTGTTTTGACTAGTCGGATCTTCCCAGCTGGTGGCATTATCTTAAGTAGTCTTCATCTCATTCATTCACGCGCTGACTTATTTGATTTATTGATAATAAACAGCAGCATCCTTCTCTCCCCTGAGCGTGGAGTGACAGACGCTCCATTGCTYTCAATGCAAAGATTAAATGGATTGATGCAGAGCGCGTGGATGCTAAGGTCACCGGTCCAGGCTCTGAACAATACMGCCCATTTAATTTCGAGAGCTGAATCTCTATGAAATGTTCACAGCAAAATCCCAAACTAGGTGCAATAAACATAACACCAGCCAACTGTGCAAACCTGGGCTGAATTGCAGGAAAGCCCTGGGCCAGCTTTGGAAGAAGCCTTGGGCCAGGTTTCCAGTTAGCTCCAAGCCACGCTTCTAAAAAGGCTCCTGATCCCATTTTGATCTTCCCACAGGCTGCGCCTCAAGTGGAGATTTCCCCCAGCCAGGACTGGCGCGCAGCGCTGCCAAGTCCCCGGGCTGCTCATGCCCAGGGCAGGGTCGAGGCGCGTGGAGGTCTCCGCCGYGAGCGGGAGCACGTGTGGGAGCCCGCCGAGGGGCTGAGCGGCAGCGAGCTGCCCCTGTGGACCGCRGCGGGTTCATTTTCGGGGGGTTGCGGCGTTTGGGGCCGCGTTTCACGCCAAGGTTTCGAAGCCAAGAGGCCTGCGGGCCTTGGGGACATGCAAAACCACCAATGTAACGAAAATTGGTTTAAAATTGATTTAGTTTAAAAAAAAAATTAAAAAAAAAAATCCAAGCTACCATGTGGAAACATTTAAAACAGTCGGTTACCAAGTTTAGCTAAATGGAAGTGTATTTAWATGTGTCCATACAGAGCATTGGCTCTGGAGAAAGTAAATCTATTTACCATGACTTTTAATTAAACCAGTAGAGCTCTGGTTAAATTACTGACATGGAGTAAAATTTGCCAAAACAGATATCCCTGTTTTAGACTCCGAAATGCGAAGAGTCTCCTAGTCACCTTTATAAACTTTCCCAGACACTTGACTCCTGCTTTTAGGGCATAGGTATTGAGGTCCATGGCCTTGAGGATGCTTACTAAAACATCTGAGTACCACTGATCTCAAGGAGAATCTAAGGCCTTTGAGGATCTTGGCTCGCTGCGCTCATCCCTATTAACCTGAGGGGAGGTTCATGCTCTTCTTGGACAGCTGAATAATTCTGCCTGAGCTGTGGGATCCTAAATGACTTAAGCCTGGCAGCAGTTGTGTTTTTTATTTATTTATTTGTAGACTTAGAGGCTATGGAGTTCTCTACCCAAAATATTTAAGGAGGAGGTGCACCAAGATTTAACTTATCCAGTGCTGCCTTAGTGTGCTTGTCACAGGCTCTCAGAAACAGTCTCCACATATGCAACTCCACTGTTTGGGGCTTAGTTAAGCAGGTTTGATATTATACAAGCTCAGGTAGAGCAGCCTTTTGTAGTTAAAGGCTGGGTGCTGCCCTAACTTAGGTTTAAGCTGGGATTGTTTTCGTTTAGCCTGGGTAACTTCCAGTCAAAAAACGAAGTCTCCGTAGTCGCCGCGCTGGTTCTAGCTGAACTCGGTCACCAGCTGCAGATTTCCAGGTACTTCTGTCTAGGTCCCAGCCATCCCTAGGGAGCCAGATCTCGTTCCCTCTGTTCTCCTCCTTGACGTGGTGCTGGCATCAGCCTGCGAGCCGAGTCTGTGCTCGGCCTGGCAACAAGTGCCTCTGCTGCCCTCGTCTCCCCCCTGCCTCTGCCCGCGAGCCCCGCCAGGCACCCAAACACATGAGCCTCGGCGTGACACCATCGCCAGGTTTCAGATGGACCAGCCACGCACTGAGACAATCTGAGGTGAAAAGCCCAACGGGGGAACTCCATCCTGAACTCCCCGTGTATAAGTAATTGGGGAAGAGAGATTAAAATGGGACAGAGCCTCGCTCTTTTCTCCCCCTCCTCCATGGCCCCTTTCAGAAAATTAGGGGGCCCCTCTCCACGGAGAAACTGTTGAAAATTGCACACTACTTTCCCTTCTCCTTCCTCCTGAACATAGCCAGAACAGCAATATACATTTCTGAGGTTTGGCAGCAGCATCTGAAAGCGTGGTTTTTTTGCCAGAGAAGGACTGGCTGATGGGGGCCAAAGTGCATGCGGGCTTGGGGGACACGCAGGGAAGGGAAAGGAAGGCACCTGTACCCTCCCTTCCCGCTGCCGCTCTGAGGGATCCTATTCCCGCTGTTTCCCGCCAGTGCTGGATTACTGAGTTTATCTTTATTCCCCGGGCTGTATCCTCGGCCTCTGGAATGAGACCCGCCGGCTGAGACTTGCGCCTGAACTCCGGTTTCATAACAAACGCAGAGAGGGTTGTTCTTGCGACAGACCTCTCTTGGCCTGAGCGAAAACACGAGCGGCCCATGTGCGCTCCATACACCAGAGAAATGATGTGAGCTCAGCTAGTGCGGAGCTAGCCACGATCCTGGTTTATGTTAAACTTTCCCTGCCGCGATGTCACTGCCTCGGCCCTCCCAGCGCCGTTCCCGTCCGCCTCCCGTCTGGCTGGCGTGACCTCAGCGSTGGTAGCTCACGAAGGAAGGCGCTGCTTCAGGTTTTCAGTTTTTCTTGCTGCTCTGCCGAGGCTCCTGTTGGAGGGGCTCCGCGGTGCCAGCCACCGAAGGGATTAGTGCACACGCGCAGTGCAGCATCGGAGCGGTGTCTCTAATAGGGGCCAAAAAAGGCAAAAAATTCTCTTTCCTTTCAAATCTTTGCGTGAAAATTTTGAGAAGCTTAAAAAAAAAAAAGTCTTGGTTGCCCAGCAGACCTGAAATCCTCAGTGTTTCAGCTCAAAAGCTGAAAAATTCTTTCTGCTGTTTCTTCCTGTGCTCCGTCCTTTCTCTTAAAAGGAGAAGGGAGAGAAAAACAGAAGGACACGGATTATTCCCTCCCCTCCTTTACAAAGGTTGCAAAACATCAACCCATGAAACAAAACTGTCTCGAACGTCTTGTAGGGAAAAAGCAGGAGAAAAATAGACAGCGAGAGATGCTTCATTAGAAAGAAAACTTAYTTACCTACAAATCCAGACTTGTTTCCTTTGTTATATGCTAATTTTGGGGCACAACTGTATCTTTTTGGTCCATTTTTGAACAGCACCTGGGACGTGGAGGCTCTAGGCCATGCCTGAGACCTCTGAATGCTGCAGCCCTGTGAATGATGGAAACTGATTCCAGGTTAGATTACAAAAATTGCGTGCAGTTATCACGCAGAGCATGAATATGTTCACTTAGATGGCCTCCCAAGCSGATGAAGGTGGCAGGGATGCTTTCCCATTCCAGCGAGCTGTCGCCTCATAGTTCAGCTCTGCTAAACTTCCCCTCGAGCCCATGGCACAGGGATAGATGGGGCTCTTCCCGCTGCCCTGGGAGTTGAAGCCCCCGTGCGAGGAGCTGCAGCCATCAGCGTGGGAGAGGAGAGAGGGGCTGCTGTTGTTCATGTTTTTACATGGCTGGGTTCCACTTTGGCAGACGGGAGAGACTGCAGTCTGAAAGCCGTGGGCTGATAAGTGGTTTTTGAGAGATAAGATATGAAAGACTCTGTAATTCTGGACGAGAGTGTTGACTAGTTTATGCGTGTAAGTCCAGATGTTCAGTGAAAGGAGCTGTTCCAGCCCTTCGGCTGCGTGTGTCTGCTTGCACACGCGTGGCTTGGGGTGCTGGGGGCTCCCCGAGGGTGCACAGGGCTCCCGGGGGAACACGGGGACATCCGAGTGGTGCCCAGCCCGCCAGGGCCATTCATTTCCATTTTGCTCTGACTCAGCCGTGTGTTTTGCTGCGCGGAGCCAGATGATTTCTGAAGCTGGGACTAGGAGCAGAGGCAGAGCCCGAGCTGCCAGAAAAGGGGAGGCCTCAGAGCCTCTGTGCCCTGAAGACACTGTGACTCAGACACACCTCTGAGTCACAGGGTCTGCCTTGCTAATCCCAGGGGACAGTGATTTCCTCCTGGCCCAAAACAACAGTAAATCCTACCCACACAGTGTTGGCTTGGATAGCTCAGCTGGTTAGAGAGGCCAGAGGCTCGGATGTAGCTTCCCTGATTGCCCTGCTCTTTCCCACCTGAGTAATGAGGAAAGCAGACACTAACCCTCTGCTTTCMTCAGATGCAGCTAAGGCAAATGTGGTCATTACAAAGCAGAAAGGGGGATATCCCTGTCTCTAGTATCAGATTTTGGGAACAAATCCTAATTTGCTTACCAGCAAAGCTGCATAAGTGCATCTATTCCACAAGATGCTTTCCCTGCAGAGAGCAGGCCTCTCTTCAGAACAGCTGGTCTAATTAACTGGTCTTAAATGGTAATCGTAGTTCAAGGAGGGCCGCATTCAACTGGAGGAGTATCTTATCAGGAGCCCAGGTCCCACACATACAGTTGCAGATTAAGCGCTCTTTTAGGAAGAGGCGGACCCAGGGCTGGATTCCTGGCATCTGTCAGTTGGGGGTAGCTTCCCTAAAACRGCTGTAGCTATACTGATTTAATTAAGGTGGGAGATTAGACCTGGCTATTCTGCATGAGCATGGGCTATTAGTGTCCAAAACTTTTCCAAGTAGACAAATCTTTAAGGATGTGAGCCAAGGTAGGGAAGCAGATGTGCCATTGGATTTGTCTGGGCTCTATGAGTTTTAAGGTAGATGAATTGGCTCATCTAACCTGAGTCTGTTTAGCTGATATTTGAATAGAAACAGGTAAATCTCCATATTTAATGTAGCCTTTTTGGAASCAAGTCTCTGTGATTCAATAGCTTATGTCTCTATAACTGAATTGCCTATGGGTCCCTTCATTATTTTGGTCTTTAGGCATAATCAGGTTTATTTCAGATGTGCCAAGGGGAGATGGTCACAAACTTCAGGTATCTAAGCAAGGTAGCTGGGCTTCCTCTTCAGTCTGCAAGGTGGGATGAGCCTCTGAGAAGGCATCTCGAGCCTTTACACTTTGAAGTAGAACGGTTCATGTGCTGGAGATACATGTTTACATTGAAAGTATATGCACAGTGAAGAATGAGATCAGCTGTGCAGAAACYCAGTGGACGTGTGAAGGAGGTGAAAAGTGGACAGAAGCTGAGGTGGAGGGATTGGGAGGGAGGGAGAGGACTGAAACTGGGTGCTGGTCAGTCCCATGAGAGCTGCAGGAAGCCTTTGTTCCCRCAAGATGGTATCTCTGGTAGGTTCCTCTCTGAAATATTCCCTAAGCCCATGTGGCCAGAAAAGCTATRTGTGGGAAGAAGGGCATTGCTGGGGCCTAGAAAGTGCTCAACCATGACTCCCTGAGCTGAGGGGAGAAAAGTGTCTTTAACTTTGTTCTGATCTAATGCCCAAATAAAATACAGTGTTTAGGCATACAAGTGGCCTGGCCGTCTGCTGTACAAGCTCAAGGTGCTACAGCTGCATGTCCCCTATGGCAGTAGGTGACCTACACCTTGAGATCCTCCTTACCTGCTGCAGGCTTTCCAACATCGCCAGCAGCTCCTGCTGGACACTGTCGCAGAGGAGCRCAAACACAGAGCTTCTCTGTTCCACACTGCAGCTCGGGACCCGCCTCTGTTGCTGTTAGCACACATTCCTAGTTCTGATTCACAGTGGCATCTCTCTCTGCTTCTTATTCATTACCCAAACATCTTGGCTAGCACGGGCCTATTAGTGGCTTTGGCCATTTGGAACAAACGGCGGAATCTTATGGTAAACCCGGAGACACTTTATGGAGGTGTAATATCTTGGTTTTGGTTTCCATTGCATTTTTATAGCATAGAGGCCAAAAACACATCAAAGAAAGCAAATCTGGCAGTGAGCGCCAACCCCAAATTCATTACACTCACAATTAGGCTGTTAAGAGGAGATAATAAAAGAAGCAGCAAAACTATATGTCCTCTTCAACTGCTGTTTGCCGAGATTTCTTCTCTTCAAGTGGTGGGGATGCTTGGGGAYAACTGAAGCATCATTTCATTAAAATTCTCATTAAAATTCTGGTCRGATCAAAGAGCTTTGGCCAGTCCATGTGCAAGGCGCATGGCTTTTGTGCATCTTCTTTCATCACTGACCTCTTCTTAAACGTTGTACCTAACGATTCGTTCCCTTCTCCTGTGCATAGTTTGTGACCAATTAAGCAGCAAGTACATATTAGTAAGGTGCAGCTTTCTTGCTTCCAAGGGTCAAGACCAACACGTTGAGGAGCTGAGGTAAAGCATGTTGCCCCAGTGGCCTTTGCTTAGGGAACTGCAGCTGATCTATGCTCAGGATCATCCCTGTGGAAATGGGAGCAAAGCAATAATTGCTAAGCTATACACATCAACAAAGAAAATCAACAGCTTGGTTGTAACTTGGGTGTTTGGATGACAAAAAGTTGCATCTCAACAACTCCTGTCAATGGCTTGTTAAAGTGGCAAATCTCTCTTGAATTTTGTACCATTACTTCCCACGCTACTGAGTATGGATGGTAGCAGGAGCAACTGAGGACCTGCACGGCAAAAACATCCATGAAGAAATCTGCTACTGAAGTTAACTACTCGCAGAAATAGTTGCAGATGACTTCATCTTTCTCGCCTGAGGTGTTTAAAAAAATCTATATTTACCAGCATTTTATTTATGGTGCAAACGCCTAAGTAAAGATTTAATCTGCTAGRGAGAGTGAAAGTGTTCTTACAAATAAACAAACAAGAATCCCATCTTTTAACCAACATTTTTTTTTCAATGTTTTTTTCATGTCTTGGAATGAGAAAAATTCCTCTGTTTGGTCAGGTAAATGGGGATTTCCTTCTCTCTCACTTTCCCAAAAAAAAAACTTCAGGAAACTTGCCTTTATTAGAAAATYGGATAAAACCTGCAAAAAAATTCTTGACACCTCTGTGGGTAAGACCCATGCTATCACCAAATGGGTCTAGCCTTGATGGCTGAAGAACACTAAGAGAAAAGCTACCTGCTCACAGAAAGTAGAAAATATCACAGCAGGGTCATGTCCATCTTCTGGGACCTGCTAGGATGCCCTGAACTTCAGTGTGATACCTGGAGAGAGAGAAGGTTGTGGGTGGTCCTTGAGAAGCTTCTCTATGTAAATTCAGTTAAGCTCTGTCTTTGCTAGCAGGTTAGGGCTGCACCTCATCTTCTGGACTCTTTGTGAGGCCATGCACCATCTTATCCTCATCCTCTTCTGCTTAGATCCTAGATGTCACGAGAAGGAAACCTGTGCATGGAGAGTGACAGAATTAGGGCCTGTTTGAGCAGTGTCCTCTGTCCTGGATGTCTCTGGTCATCATGGCCTTAGGATACGTCCTGTTGTGAGTCTGCCATGCAGTTTAGATATARCCTTAACACACCCATCTCTGAGTCAAGGGACAGTCTGTTCTTTTTAAATACTGTGACAAAAGCGTCACAGATCCAGTGCATGAAACATGTTGGGTAACAGTTTCCTTAGTGGCTGAAGCAATGCACAGGATTTGTTAGATCTTACTCAACAAAGAAAACAAGTGATCTCCCTCTCCCTCTCCCTCTCCCTCTCCCTCTCCCTCTCCCTCGTTCCCTCACTAGTTGTGGCCTTGTTGGCAAGAGCTTACTTTGTTATCTCTGGGAATGGTATACGTTAAAGTCTTATTAAATAGTGTATAAAAGCTAAGAGGAAGTGTTATTCCAGGGAAGGTGTAGAATTTCTATTTTTTTCCTTAATTTATCAAGTAATTTCATATGGAGCTATAGCCTTCACCTCTTCCCTGTCACATGAAGCCCTTGGTTGGCAGCTGGAGATCAGAAGGCTGATCTGAGATAGAAGCCTTCAACAACAGTCACTGACTAAATTGCTGGGATGCAGTCCTGGGTACCACGTTGGCCTGGGACTCAAAACATACAGCCCTCCACCCTTATGGATCCCATAATTGCAAGGGAAGGGAACCAGAGTATACTCTGGTTGGCTTGAGCAGCTGCAGGGCTGGACRTTTTCGGGACTGGGAGCATAGTCTTGTCACCCAGTCTGTATGTGGCTCCTTGAAGGCCTGCAAGATAGAGCRATTTAGGTGTTGGGAACTCCGAACAGCCCGTTATTGGGAAGGCATTTCGAAATCGACGCCTCATATGGCGATAGTCAGGAGCTTCCTGATGGACCCAGAGGCACCACGATTGTGCTGCGTGTTTTCTTGATGTAGCTGTGCCCACAGTAAGGTGATGAGGTACCAGGGCATCTCCTACTGTGCCAACAACAGCCTGAATTTTTAGCCTCAGCAGTGCAGTTGTTAAGCAGGTGGAAGTCTTGCTTCTTTCCATTTGTAATGTCTATGCTAGAATATTTTATTAATGAAATCACTGATGTTTATTACCTACTAAATGATCTCTCTCTCCAACAATCTCTGAGGGTTATTACCGCAAGGACTTGCACAACAGATGTTAAGAGCCATCGGTTTAAATCAACATATACTTTTATTAAAAACAAAACCGAATGTTTTTTTTCTAATCCCTACATTCCAGTCACTAAAGCTGAGATAATCTTCTGGAGAAGCTAATGGATATAGTTAATAGCTGGGCTGAATTTATAAAGGGCTTGGGGAGAACAAATAGGACAGCAGAGATAACGCTGAGCAGGAACAATGAGGGTAATCAGTTGGATTTTACTAGCAGAACTTTAGTTATGCCAGCCGTTTCACCCATTYGAGATAATGCACCAGATGATGTTGGATATTTGTATTTACTCTTTGCACTTCTCATGACTCAGGATCCCAGCTTTAAAATGTTTAAGCAACACTAACACTGTGAGTGTGTGTTTATTACCGGCTGTTTCTTGCTCCTTGTGGTTGGCTACAGAAATCTAGGCGGGCTGTTGCTTGTGATCAGGTTATYGTAAGGCGATGCTTTTGTAAAGGTAAGCAAAGATCTAACATCTCCAGACTAAGTCCCTTTGTTTGTTTTGTTTGTTTTTTTCCCCACTCACATATAAATGGAGCTTCCAAGAATATGTTGCCTGGATTCAAGTGTCTCTGTAGTGATGATTCCTTAGAATATGGATTTTTCGTATTATGTGAGTGAAAAGATTGTGGCCGTGACTGTGTAGAGCCCTGTAGTTTGTGTGGCCACTGAGTTTTAAGAAAATAGCTATCCCCTAACAAATTGAAATAATCACAATTTACAGTGTCAGTGGTCTTGTATAATCTGTGCTGATGTTCCTACTGATACAAGATGAGTGAGGCCATTGGAATCATGGTTCTGGACGTGCATTCCAATTTCCACAAAAAAAATGCCTTTTCGGGCTTAAATACATAAGTAATTTTCTCCGAACATCTTCTATAAGTTGTCATGTCTCCAGCTGATCTAAACTCCAAAGTCAATTCTAGTAGGTAGACTTCAGTGGAAAGTCGTGAAATAAAATAGATCTTGTGACATTTCATCAGGTACTAAAGAAGGACTTTCTCCAAGAGGTTGGTTTCCTGGTGCTTCTTTTTTAACTTGCAGTGAGTCATGTCCATCCTACTGGATTAGGAATGATGCCTTTGGCACGTTTCGGATTACTTGGTTTGGAAATAACAAAGCTATGGTTTCTGCAAGCAGTGTAAACTGAAGAAGTGCAGAGCGCTCCTTCCTACAGCTTCAGGTTGCCCCAAGGGGTGGCATGGCAATGCACCTCCCTGAGGCCAAAACAAGGAGGAAGCATTTTAAAATGAGGACTTTCTTCCCAACCCCTGTGCAACCAGCCATTCCTCCTGGTCCCAGGCCATGTCTAGGTAGCATCTGCAATAGGCATCCGTTCTGCCTTCTAAAGGACCTCTCAAACATCTCTTTTCTTAGATGAAATAATAACCAGGAACCTCCCGTTTMCTCTCTTTTCTTTCCATTCCTTAACAGTGCAGAGTCTGATGTCACTCTCTAAACAGATAGGCAGTAAGTTCTCCCTGGGATTTTCCTCCCTGGGATAACGCGCTGTTATTTACTGTCTGTGGCGTTTCCGGTGGTCCCTCGGCCTCCGTCCACGGCAGTCAGAAGGTCTTTCCCTCATCTCAACGGGCTTGCGGTATCTCTTGTTTTCTGCATGTTGGAATCTTTGTCCCTGCTACGTAGCCTCAAATCTGACCTTGTCAGAGACCACACACGGGTGCCTCTGGATGAGAGGGGAATGTATGGAATGTTTTTCAATGAGCAGTTTATGAAATTCCTTTCCTATATGTTTCGGAAATTCTTTAAGTTAAAGAGCACAAACATTTCTCCAAGGGAACTAGGATTTGCAGCAGCTCAGAAGGGCAGGCACTTGTTTTTAAAAACAACATTCTTGACTGGGGGAGGAAGGAGGGGTGAAAAAAAAAATAAAAGAGGAAATGTAAACAAGGAAGCATAATTCCCTGTTCCATATACATATAGGCAAGCAGAACGGTGCAATGATGCTGAGTGTTTCTGAAACCTGGCAGCAGGCTCTGCCCTCTTCCTGGCATTACTGGCCTGGTGTCCGACATGGGCCATGGGGTCGAGGCACAAACAGCCTCCGCCTGATGCAGTGAGCCTGAGGCCTAAGCTGCGCTTAAAATCCTTTAATGCCCGTGCTAACCGGGRAGCTGACAGAAACGGCAAGAGGCAGTGCTGAGACAAGGAGGTGCCTTCAATCTGAAGGCCTCTCCTGAAGAGAAAGCATATGTGTCTGGGGTTTGTTTTTCCTCCAAAAATGTTTTATACATTTACATGTTGCAAATCATGAGATCAGGTATTTGGATGAAACTTGGCAGGAGAGACTAGGTCCAAGAACCTTCTCCAAATCTGTTTAGCGTGTGCTAGAGGCTCACGGGGAGAGAGAAGGAATGCTCCGGCTGGGGCACCATCTATGACGCGATGTTGGGTCCTCTCGGGCAGGCAGGAGAGGGAAATCAGCCTGGCTCTGCCTGGGTGTGTGCTCCAAGTGCTGAGCGATTGCGTGATTAGGTGGTACCACCTCTTCCTCTGTTTGTGTTTTGGAAGAAAATGGAGTTGCTGATGCACATTGGAGCCCGGTTTTGGTAGACCTGCCACAGGAGCACCTGGGAAGGGCTGGCTCCATGGTCATGCTGGATGAAGAGGGCAGGTAGATGTGGACCTCCCTATCCAGAAGCATGCACTTGGGGGCACAGTCCAGAGCAGAATTATTAATTTTGAAAACTCGTTGGTTTCCAGGGATTTTGAACCTTTGTTTGAGACTTGCATACCTCAGTCCCACTTTAAGTGCCTCGGTCCTTTTTTGGCTCTGGGCCTAATCTGCTAATTCAGCTCCTGCTCGCATGCGTCATCACTGTAAGCCAATATAGAGTTGGCAGGAAATGGCTTTCCTATCCTGTGAATATTTTCAGGATATTTTTATTTAACCAAACCTGGGTTTAAAACTTGGGCCAACAGCCAAAATTTCAAAAAATTTTGCAAAATGAAAACCCAACTTTTTTTTTCTCTTTGCTATAAACTACACATTTAACTTTGATGTTGACTTTTTTTTTCCTTATATATTTTACTTGTTTGGTACCAGTGGTTTATTTTTTTCTTTTTTCTTTGTTTGGAATTTAAAACTGGGAGGAGCTTGTTGAAATCTCTGCCTATCAAAGGCCCTGGGTTTGATGAAGTGGCATTTTCTGATCTGAAAACACAACAATTTGCCAATTAGCTGCAGCTGTTGGGATCTGGTGGCAGTGATCTGTATTAAATAAGAATGTTAGTGTAGCAGGATGGGTGAAAAACACCACAGMTGGCACACACTAGCTGATCTCAGCGGAGACACCATCACATGGGCACAGAAAATGAATTTCTGTGGAAAGAGAGGCAGGTTCCTTCCTTCTGAGGAAGAGAGGAACCACACGTAGGTGAGGGGCATGCACCGTGACTTATGGTGTCAGTCTATGAATCATGGTGATGGAGGAGGTTTAGACCTGGAAGCTCTCATTACTGCAGCCCATTTCTGCAATAGGTCCATAACGGTACAATGCGATCAGTATCACTTAGCAATTTGCCYGGAGAAATCCTGATCCCTTTGAAGTTAATGGAGAAAAATGTCTTTGACTTCGGTACGGCCAGGACTTCTCCCGTCATGTCTAATTTTGAATTTGATTTTTATTTTTTGTGCCTCCTTTTATGTTGCCCTTTATGCTTGGCACTAGTTCTTCTCTGCTTGGTTCTGATCCAAGTACCATTGAAATCAATTGAAGTCATTCAATCAGCTTCAGTGGGCTTTGGACTGGATCCCTTGCACACTGAACAATCTCTATCTCATCTTCCAAGTACTTCCTGCAAAATATACTTCTTCCACAAAGCTCTTAAGCACGGCCGATCCTGTGTGACATTTGTATTGCTTTGTGACAGCTTTTCAGCCAGCAAACGTACACGGCTCGATTAAAGGATAAACAAGATTCACCGATCGGGTTTGCTCTGTTTTTGCTGTGAGAACACACGAGTAAGAAAATACACTGTGTATTACTACTGAGGATGGATTTATAAATAGGATATAAACCACTTAGAAACAGGTCTGGTGGCATAACTCTGTCATCTGATGTTCTGTAAGTGATTTGCAGTATGTTTTCATGTAGTTATGAGAAATGCTTTGGAAATAGGAGTGTAGAGCCATAATAAAAACATGGGGATGTATGTAGTGGTGGGGTGTCTCTTTGAGATTCTCTTGATTGCAGTGGCCCATAAATGAGACTTATCTAGGTGTTTTTAAAGCCCAGCAAACAAGGAAAGCCAGAGAGAAGTCAGGTCCATATTCTTCCATTTTAGCACATGCTGCTCGTTCTTTAGTGAATAGAGACTGTATTTCATTGTCCATATAATAATCATGTCTGCCCTCTATGACACTCCTGCATGTGCTGTTTGGACTCATTTGGGCTGTTACCAAAAAGGTTTTTTTTTGTAACTTTTCCTTTTTTTCCCCCCCATCTCTCTTCTTTCCTGCTATTTTTTTTTCTTTTTTCTCCCATTTTGTCCATTCTCCATCCCTTGAACACGCATTTGTTGGTGCCATCTCTCTCTGCTCTCCATCTCTCCTGCTCTCTATGCTTAGTCACAAAACTAAAGTAACATTTAGAGGCTCAAGACTGCCTTTTGAGCAGCACAGATATACTAACACAAAATAGCACGTAACACTTGCCCTGCAAAGACTAGGAAAGGAAAGAAGATGCATGAGATTCGAAAGGTACATTCAAGGCTGAATGGCAAGTTAGAGAGATAAGCCAAGGACAATAAYAACTTTATTTTCTTGACACAATAGTTAAATCGCATCACCCTTCATACCAAAGCCAATTCACCTTGTTGTGATCAGTAGGAATATATTCTTTTCCCTCAGCTCTAGTGTCAGTCCTCCCCTTGCACCTGCATGGTACTTAGCCCACATGTACAAATCTCATATTTCTGCCTTTTGTAGCTTGTGATGTGATCAGTCAAACTGTAGGCACTGACATGTGGAACAGGGCGGCCTTCAGAAGCATGAAAGTGCAGGTCAAAATCTACTGGTAGAAACCTTGCAAGATCAAGTTTGTTCCCTACTGTCCAAAAGCCAAGCCTGTGGAGATCTTAAGAGCAGAAAATGCAACTCGGAGATTATGTTCAGATTTGCCTCTCTCTTTCTCCAGTCTAATCTGCTTCTGGATTCAGAATTCTGTATCCTTAATACAACCTATGTCACTGCAGTGTGTTTTTGCTGTGCAGGTAAGTGGTGAGTGTGRACAGCAGTGACTCCTGTCCTGTTGTCGCTGCAGTCTTTCAAACAAGAGAAAGAGCAGAATGAGACCCTCTGACTGTCCAAAACTAATGAACACAACTTCGGTTTAAAACCATCTGTCAAACAGCTGGCTTCAGAAGAAAAATTAACCAAGCAAGAGAGTGAAGGAACTCTGCTCCCCCCCCCCCCCTTTTTTTCATCTGGCTAGGATTAAGTATTTTATTTTTTTTTAATTTTTTTCTTCTACATGCWTCAACACGCCAAGATGGGACTATATTACTTAACATGAACAAAAATAAGAAAAAAAGATAGCTACCATTGCTGTAGTGAAATCTCAGCTGAAYGAGGCAGGAATTGCTCAGGGCTCAAGTAAGAGCGAGGACCACAGTGCTGACTTGGAGGCAGGGAGTGGAGTCAGCAGCTTTCTCGCAAGGGAGGGAATGTAAAACCAGAGATAATCGCTTCACAAAGGTGTGAGGGGGAATTTAGACAAGAGTTAGGGAATAGGGAAGAGAGATTTCACTAGCTGATTCAAGGTTTGCTTGTTACAAAATCACGGGAATCAGGGCTGGAAAAGAAAACGGATTAAGTCATCTTATCCGGTCTCTGCAACCAACCACTGTAGGCTTCCTCCCATGTGCTCTCCAAGCAAGTTTAACTGTTCGACAATAATGAATGACTACTGCTGAAGTACCAAATTAAAATTAACTTCTGCTTTATTTTACTTTTATTGTTTTGTGCTGGAGAAAGCTATCTTTGCTCTTTCTGGTCTGAGTCTCATGTGTCCCTCACACTCTSCTGAGAGACCCCAGACGAGAGTTGTCTTCCAACTTGAAAAGTGGGTCAAAAAAAACCAAAAACCAGTGCCGTTGAAGGCAATGGAAGGTGATTTAGGATTGGATTTCAAAGATGCATGGGCAAAGAAGTTGGTAATCACTTGGGAGCAGAGATTCTCTCTTCCCTTGCTCTAAAGAAAAAGAAAAAAAGAAAGAAAACCTCTTTCCTGGCCCCCTACCTGCTTTTGCAAACACTTAGCTAAGATGATGATTTACCAGTTGTTATCTAACTTGGAGCTGGCGGTTTCCTGAGGACAAAGGCCCAGTGCACAATACGACAACAAGGTCTTACATTTAACCGCAGAATCCCTTGACACTGCAGCGTTCCAGCACAGCAGGCTGGAAAATGTGTTGCAGCTCCATATAAATTGAGAGAGGGGGGGGAAAAAAAAAAAGAAAAAGAAAAGAAAAGAAAAGAGAGAAGCAGAAATGTAATGAATTAAATATGGAAATGAATAATACAGTCAAGTACAATCTCTTCTGATTCGTCTTGGTATTCGTTCCCGTTTATTTTAACGTTGTCTCTACATGGTTGACTTGCAGAGTTGCACGGATTTACCTGTAATGAATGTGAATGTGTTTCCTGAAGATCATCAGGAAGAAAGATGGAGGCTTAGYTATGGAGGAAGAGAATAGGAAGGGCCTGTAGAACCTGGGAAGCTTAAGCAGCAGCCTAAAAACAGAGGAAAGCACATAAATTTCCCTTTTTTTTTCTAGGGTAAATGTGAGGACGCACCAACTGGCACTGAAATCAGTTTTTAGCAGACCATTTGCTCAGCCAGAGAACTCCCATCTTTCAGAACTGCTCCTCTAGGCAGCTGTCATTTTATTGCTTTYGAGAGTGCCGCAGATCAAAACTCAGTAGCCCAGGACGGTTTTTCAGGAGAGCTTAGAGACCCTGTGGTGCAGAAGCTACTGAGCCTGTCATAAGAATTATCTATCCTCAAGTCTCCGTAATGACATTTAGCAGTTTGATATAAAGATGTGTCTTCTTTTTTTTCTTCTCTAATACGTCATTTCTAATTTTGGACCTCTCATTCTTTGATCCCTGGGTAAGAATAGACTATTATGAACTTCTGTATTTTTTCTTCTGGAACAGGTTGCAGACTTTTGCTTAAAAGCTTCTACAAATTATGTTTTATGAAGGCTATTGATCCAAGAGCAGGTTGTCTTTAGATGATGAATTACTATGCACCAGCTGCTCTAGAGTAACTATCCAAGCACATAYTCTTAAACCAAAGCACTCCCATGTAATCATATGTGTCAAAGTGATAAAATGTCCGTTCTTATCTGAAACGTGAAATAGTTTGTGTTTTCATTGCATCTGTAATGGTAAGCTAGTCACACAGCTAGAAAGTTAAACCTAGCTTCAAAGTTAAATTTCTCTAATGTCAGCTTGAAGTCTGTCTGAATCCTTTTATGTCTCTGGCTGAAAAAGAGGTATTAACTATAAGACATCTCTTCTATGTGAAAGCACCTATATATGCAAAATATCGTGTCACATTTTGACTAATCTTAGTAGGTTAAATGCTTCACTGATCACTTCATGATCATTTTGTGGCATTAGTTGGAAGCCTGTCTGAGACTTCCAAATCCTTCTGGAATTGGGAATACCAAAACCGGAGATGTTATTCTCCTACTGATTTTAATAATGGCCAACCTGGGGACAAAATCTGCTTCCCTGTTTTCCTTTGATAGTCCCTTTTAGCACACCTGAAGGTCGCGTTAGTCTAAGGTGATTAATTTCAGACTTCAGCCATGTTGCTTGGAGTGGCCACTCTTCCTCCTAGGCTGTCAAGGAAGAGTAGCCCAGAAGATTCCTAGATTAGATTCTTCTATTTTGGGTGAGAGATGAAGGGATTTATCAAATGTGGTCATAAAGRCAAAGATTCATTTTACTTGTCTTTTACTGAAAAGGCACATTTTGCATTGTGATAATTCAAGCAGGTAGTCCTTGTATCCCTCTAATACTATCCTTTCTTCATTCTTTATTATCTCAGCAATCCATACACCATCTGCAATTTCCACCATCACAGATTTTGCAATATCTAGACGGCTGCTAAAAATGTTAAATATTTTGGGGCTGATAACCAGTGTCTAAAGGGTCTCGGTCTCACTAATAAGGGTATTACTTATTGTCATGCTTCTCCATTCATAATTGCATGTTGATACCTGTCACTGAAACACATTTTTCTGCACGTAATACATTTCTTACTATTTCCATGTAGGGCCAATTGATACCTCAAGAAAATTATATGCCACGGAGAAAAACAAATACATTCTACCAATACCATCACCTCTATCAGATAGACCTTTGTCCAAAGAAAGGCAAAAATCTGTGCTTCTCATAAGTACTAAAGCAGTTTCACACCTCCTTCGGTCTGTTTCTAAGAGACACTGAATTTACTGAAAATTGGGATTTAGCAGAAGTCCCATCCCAAMTCCTGGAGCTCAAGCTTGCTGCCTTTACTCCCCTCAAGAGGCATTGGCCAGTGTTTTCCATAGTTTTTCTTTAAAAGAATGAATCACCTTCTTTAATAAGGYACCAGAGCGCTTTGAAGTTAGACAGCTCCTCTTTCGAGGTCTTGAAAAATTCAGCCCACGTTGCAGACACTTGTAAGTGTGATCTGCCACCTTTCCCAAATCCATGCTTTACTAGTAAGCTTTACTTTCAGAAATTCAGCTGTGTGTTAATCATACCCTTAAGAGTGAGTTTCAAAGTCAGGAGCAGAGCGTTCATTCCCCTTGCAATATGTGTCTGCAGACTGTGTGTAGCATCCTGGGTTCATCCTCTGTCGTCTTTATCCCTGGTGGATGGGCCAGGGGAGCAGGAGATCGGGGTGCCTTGCAGACAGAAGTTGCGTCTTGTTTTCCCCAGCACGTGTGGAGAACAGAGCACTGGGTTGGCAGTGGATGACTTGGGAGGGCAGCTTGCTACCTCTCATCAGTGCCACATGTGTTTGACCACCTCCAGTGCCATTACTGTTCTCTGATGTGATACGCAGGCTRTTTAACAAGTCATCAGTACATTGTACTTCTCATACATTGCTCTTGGAACCCGCCTTTTTATCTTCTCTGGGTTTGCCTTTCTTGATGTGTCATGTTTGATTTYTCTTGCTAAGGACCTTGGGACAGGGACCTGCGACTTCTTTTTTTTTTCTTTTTTTTTCCTTTTTTCGTTTTTAATTTTGTAATTGTAGAGGCCTGTAAAGTCTTGGACCTCCTTAGCGTTGTTTATTATTTATACAGTGTTAATATTTTTCATTCCAAAAACTCAGTCTGCAGATTTTTAAGAGGGAGCATGGTGTCAATGCAATCGCAAAAGTGCACATCATCACCAGATGGAAATCAATACATGGCATCACTCTAAGAGTCCACATGGTAGCACTTGTCAGTAATTCTCTTCTAGTCTGTCAGCACAGTATTCCATCAAGCAAACAGGAGAAGCATGCTGTGGATTTGTATATTTGAACCTCTCTGGGGACGCCACTAATATGAAAACCATTGCCACCAAAGGCTTCTTCTGTGCTTAACAGAAGGAAATGCATTTTCCTTCACTTTTTCGCTCAAGTATGGGGAGAAGGCCTGGGTTCGTGATGCTGAGCAGTGCTCTTGGTTTTCTCTGGCTAATGGTTGCCACTAGTAAGAACTAGTGGCAACCATTGATAACAGAGACTTCTGTCCCCAAAAACTGGCCTAGGACTAGGTTCTCGGTTCGCATTGGTAGTTATCACACTGCTAATACTGAATCAGCAAATGGAGGCACTAAAGCAATGGAACCATATTGTTCACTCGTTGGACCTCCAGGCCTTGCCTGGAGCCTCTTGGCTTCACCACTGGGAGRACAAATGACAACGTGAAGTGCCGCAGTCGGTCATGACAAAGACAGAAGTGCCCAGCCACTGCGGTCATACAACAAATGGGAAATGTCTTCTCTATGCTCCTTGGGGCATGCAATGACTGCAGTAGAGCCACACACAACTCATTAGTCAGCCATCTTATTAGCCCATTGCCAGTGGGAGCTCTCCACAAGGTGGCAATGTAACACCATGCATTACATCATCTACTTTGGCAGATGTTCTCGGGTTGGAGCTTCCCTCATCCCAAGGGTGATACCCGTAAGGACWTGCATCCATTCCAGGTGGAAATGCAACCCTAGCTTAGATTAAGGTGAAGGCGCTCGGTCCACCAGGGTTACACCAAGTCTCCAGATGCAGACTGTAGTCCAGCTACATGTCTTCACCACTCCTGGTTGCCCATGGAAAGGGAGCAGGTATGTCTGCATGGAATCACCAGGCCTGGAGAATGTTGGTAGTGCTCTTTGGATAACATGGCAGCATTTTAAGAGAGGGAATCTGGTATGTTAGCAATACGAAATAGTACCTTCTTCAACAGCTAATCTAGCTGTAGTACGTAGGACATCTGTGAGGCACAACATCACCTTGACATGACAAAGGCTGCTCTAGATTGTACATACTTTCCATTAATTTCAGAGGAGCCAGGAAATGTATTAGCGGAAAATGAGATGTGGTCATCAATACTTTGCTTTTATCTGTTTAAATGTACCAGCAGTAACACAAGAGCAGATGATAGCTAAATGACATTAGCTTCCYTCTACAATACAGGCCAGGATTTTGTGAATTATCCCAGATTTCAGTACCTCCCCTACGGCTTCTGTTCTGTCTCTTACAATAAAGATTTGCTTGCCAACTTCTTTGAACAGGGGAAGCAAGCCAAGTCAGTCCTGGAAGGGGCTGAGCTGTGTTTGTTGCACGATGTTTTGGGAAGCCCTCTTTTGATATGTGCTGATGAACTTTGTTCCCCTTAAGTCTCTTTATCTTGGTGGGGGGGTCTTTGCTTGCCATTTAGTAGATTTTCTGGAAGAGTTCCTCAAGGAATCTAAGTCAGTTAAAGGTGGAAATGGGAAGGTGCTTTAGCAGCTCTTCACCCCTTCAGAGAAGGGAATCCATCTAAAGCTGAAATATGCTGCTGTTCCAATGAAGTTGTGCTGTCTTCTGAAGTACCAGGTATTGGTCATGGCTAGAAAAGGAGAGCAGATTAGATGGATCCAGTGAACTGRTTTGGTATGGCAGGCTTTAAGCTCTTTGAAGCCTCCAAGGGCATTTCCAAACCACAAATTATTTCCAGAAATTGGGAAACAAGAGGAGGGAAACAAGAGGAAGGAAAGCTTGCACATGGCAAGTTTGACAGAGAAGAAAAATCCTTTACAATGAAGTCATTGGACAGAAAGTAAACTGCCCACAAGCCCTTTTACCAGAACAGTTTGGATCAAGAGACCCATGAATAGGAGAATTATACGTAACACGCAGTATATGAACCGTCTGGGCAATAACAAGGTTTTGTCTGTGGGAAGGTCTCAGACCTTCCATTGAAACCTTTGTGCTCATGAGTCAGTCACAGAGAAGACTGGTGCATGTGGTCCCTGTTCCAGAGCCAGGTTAAAGGAAAGGTGGAACTTTTCACAGAAAATAGTTAAAGCTTTGCTTTATCAGGCTAGCTGTTCGCTAAACTTTGCTTAACTTGTGCAATGATTCCTGACTCCTCCATGTGGCCTTCACCTTTGAATACTATTGATTAACTAATACCTCGTTTGGCGTATGATCCGAGTTCCTCTTCGATCTTTCTCCTCTTTATCTAATGGAGTTGGTGGTTTTAACCCTTTGACTGGRAACTTATTCATTTAGTTGGTGAATGGTGCCGCTTTTGTAAAGCTTAATGCTGGGTGGTAAATGCGGGAG
Organism: Nothoprocta perdicaria; assembly: GCF_003342845.1. NCBI lineage: Eukaryota > Metazoa > Chordata > Aves > Tinamiformes > Tinamidae > Nothoprocta > Nothoprocta perdicaria. The sequence goes on from NW_020455049.1 coordinate 729,262, forward strand.
GCTGAAGACCCTGGGAGTGAAAAACTCCTTTAAATTGCTAAGGCTGTGAACTCTTTGTGTCGCAGTGGCATCTAGTAGGCGTAATCTAGCTAGGCGGGGGCATGCTGTGCAAGGCACAGGACCAGCACGTAGGGCTAGGGCTGCTCCTGCCCTAAAGAACTTGCAGCCTGAATAGAGAACACAAAGAATGGGAGGAAAACTAGAGGCACAAAGAAAAGAGACGACTTGGCCAAGATTGGGCAGTAAATCAGTGGCAGAACTTCGAAGAGAACCCAACTCCCATGAGCCCTAATCTAGTGACCTTTCTAGTGGGGCAGGCTGCCTCTGGCTTTTCACTGAAGTGTGCAAACCACTGGCTTGTGATTCGCAAATAGATTAGAGCAGGCCACGCTGTATGCCAAAACCCTCAGCACAAAGTTTCTTGCCTAGTGGTGTCTTGTGCACGGAGACTTGCTACGAGGTAGAAAAGGAAAAATCAATGTAAATTTAAATTTCTGAAAAGCAAGAAGTACAAAGGTTCATGCTGYGTTTCCCAAATAACTTTACCTCTGCCAGTATTGATGCTGTGTGTACACATACAYGCTAAACCTCATAGAAGACTGTAGAAATAAAGCATTGAGAGCTATCATGTAGAGACTAACATATTATCCATCTGTCCMTCTGAGCATATCTTAAACTTTCTGTGCCTCTGATTTCTGTAGGTTCCCAGTCTGTAAGACCAGAAAGACCTAGACTATYGGACCTCCTTGGTATCAGCCTTCAGTTACAATGGTATTAAGCCAAATACTTTGAGATTGTCCACCGCGTCTTAGACAACGGCACAAGTTTAAATCTTGTGTGTGAGACATCAAGGCTATTGTTTGTTTGTTTTCTGGGGGTCTTGGCTCTGTTCCTTCCCTCCTCTATCGCCACAAAGTTGGCTTGCCAACCTTGGCATACTCTGGAGATGGGATGAATTTTGGGATGCTCAAGCATGCTGGTTAAGGCACTTTGAAAATAGTCCATCTATAAACAGAAAGTGATGCTTAGTTTTATCTATAGCAGAGCTGAGACTCCTTTCATACCTGGACAAATTTAATCAAGTGAAGTGAAAATGAGTCTGGTAATGAAGCAAAGTGGTCACARCTTAGAGAGCATGTTGATTAAAGCTGTGTACTTCTACAAGAGCTGGTATTCCTCTAAGACTGGAGTTAGAAAAAAATCTCTTTGTAGTTTTCTAGTTCTTGCATAAATATATAAAGTTTCTCTCTTTAAGCTTTGTAATCCCTTCCTCTTCTGTCTGTAAGATGGTCACAGCTCAACTTTCCTCACAAGGGGAAACCAATATATAGCTTTATTAATGATGCTTTTCCCTRGGGCAATAGAGAGGTGGGGTCTGTACACGCTGCAATAATCTGAACAGACTTCTGCAGCACACGATTGCTTGGGGCAAGGTAGTTTTCATACTCAGGCCTCATCACTGCAGTGATGGACTGGATGTGAGAGTGACAAATCTGCGTCAGACTTTACTCGAAGCCCTGAACCTCTGTGTGTGTCTGTTCCACACGTGGCTACGCTGCTCCTTTCGCCAGCCCTACCACTTCAGCTTGTACGCMGTTCAGGCAGGGGCTGCCTTGGGTCATAGACTTCAGGTGTGCTCTGGATGCTAGTGCAAGAAAAGCCCTCTTCCTTGGACTCGTAGGGTCAGGGATGGGAAGGTGGAAAACCTGCTTWTTCCTTCTGCAACACACCTAACTTTGGTTTCCCAGTAAACAATGAGTTGCTTAAGGAGAACACAGGCTCGTGTGTTGCTCTAATATCAAATGCTATCAAATGTTCGGTGAAATGTTCATGGAGACATTATTAGATGTCTCTTCCCTTTAGGYGCTCATATACTTTGAGGAATTCCTGAGGAAGTTTACACAGTGTGACACTTAAATCATTCCTTCAGACAACCCAGAGTAATAGCTACTTGAGTGCAGATATTATTCACTAGTTTTGACTGGAGGATATGGAAAAGCTTATGTCCTTCTCTTGCTTGGATGAGGGCTGCTGTTTTATCCTTCTTCAAAAGAAGAAATGACCAGTAAGGGAGAGGAAATAATGTACAATGGATGGCAATCGCAATTTATTTGTGTAATGAACAATGTCTTTGCAGTGTTTTCACGTCACTGGGACTAAAATCCAGCCGCCAAAGGGAAAGTGAGAGAAAGGGGACACCCGTGCTGCTTACACGTCTGGAATTGGCCCATCTGGTCCTCATCCCGTGGACCTCAGGACTTTTCAATCATGCCGTGCTTTTATTGTGTCTGTCCCACAGCGATGCAATATCTCTGTCTCATGGTGGGAACTGAGGCACGGGTAAGACAAAATCCCTTGCGCAGCGGTTAGCTGAAGTCGGGCTCCAAGGCTTTTATAGCCTTTTCTTCACTGCCACTGGGCACTGCCTGGCCATGTTTTCTGGAGGGAAACTGTCCCGATTCCTCTAAGGGACCTAATCCCATCTTTACCTGCTCTCTCTGCTGCTAATTCYTAGAAGGTAAAGATCTGTCCATACACATTTCTTTATATTCTTCTCCACGTACCAAGTACTAACTATTGTCTGATCCCAAGTACTGCAGTACTTGGACATTTGGTCTTATGTAATGTGGCATTTATGCTCTTATGAGGTTTTGGAGCTTTCCTGTTTTTCATTGTGGTCTCTACTGAGCAGGCAACATGCGAAATGACCCCAGTAAATTTGGCATTTTTGCCAAGTGTCTCTCTCAGGCACTTTCTCCTCCATGCAATCCTGCCTSCAGTGGGATCAGTAATTGACCGAGCTCTCCACCACCACTCAAAAATTCTTTACTAGGTGTATGGCATTTCAAATCATCAGAAGGCCATGAGGCCAACTGGTCTAACTAAGAATTGTGCAAGATTTTGATTCTGACTATTCTTTTTAATAGCCAGAGAGAGCTGTTACAATCCCAGAATTTTCTCTTCCATGTAAAATAGGCCTTAGCATTCCTCCTACCAAGTGCTGCTTTGATCCTAGCTGCTTGTGGTTGTGTTGGAGGAGGCGTGTGGATACCTCCTCGGAAGAGGCCGGGAGGTGGGCATACGTTGCTGGCCAAGGAGAGGGCAGTGGAGAGGGAGAGACATTTGCAGCGGAGCCAGAGTGGTACAGCAGTGGCCTGTCAATTGCCCTGTGGTTTTCGGAATGTCTCCCTCTATTTATGGCAGAAGATGTCAGGGCCAATGAATCCTGGAAGCTCCAGTGATTCCTCGGTGCAAGTCTGGATACGTTCTGCTTCTGTTTGCCAGCTCTGCTGCAGGAGAAATGACTGCCCCACCACTGTCCCATCCCTCAAGAGCTATTTGGCAGCCTCCCCCTTGTATCAACACCGCAGATGGCTAGTGCACTATCTGCGGACCATTTTCCTTCGCTCAACCCTTCTGCCCCAAAATGGATCAATTTTTAGAATTTGCCAAGTGCCGGATATCCTACTGATGAAATATCCTACGGATGAAAATGCTGCAAAGCTGGTAGCAATTTCTAGAAAGCAGTGCTACTTATCCCCTGGCAAAATGTACCGTGGCCAGGCCGTGTCTCTTGGCTCCTTGCCACCCTCCAAGCACCCAAGAGGCTGCCAGTGTGGCCTGCTTGGGGCCATGTCCCCTTGCTGAAGAGATGTTCTGCAGCAGAACCTGCCACATTCAGCAACGGCAGAGCAAATCCCCTTGCTGACACAAGCAGCTTGGCCCGGGGTCAGCTCAGACCCTCGCTCTTCCCTCCTCAGTCCTGCTGGATCCGGCAGCGCTTGGGCTTCTCAACCCTCTCAGGTTCGACCAGCTTCAGGGGCAAGAAGTTTAGCTCAGTGCACCGCTCACCTTGAGAAGTGTAGCAGAAGATGAAGTCAGGGCTAGAGATGTTTGCAAGTGTTCCTCTATGCGTTTCTTTTTTTCTTTTTTTTTTTGCCAGACCAGGCAAATACATTTAAACTAAAATTGTTTGAGGCAAAGGGGATGGTTCTAGCAGATTTTCCAGCTGATGAAAAGGTTACATGACTTCTAAAGCCATTTTCCCATTTTGCCTTTTTTTTTTTTTTTTTTTTTTTAAATGCTTAGAGGTTTGGCGCTTTTTTTGCACTGGAATAAAATTTCATTTTTAAATTTAACTTAATTTTCAATAGAAAAGAGACTAAATAAAAAGAAAATATCCAAATCAAATATCTGAAAAAAAATATATTTTTATCTGCACCAATCTCTTTTGTTTTTGTTTTGTTTTGTTTTTTGCCTAGTGGTCTGTGAACATTTTCAAGATTTCCTTCCAGTTTTCTTTGAGATGTGGAGAGGAATGTTGTTTGAAATTTCAGAAACTTTTATGGGAAGGTCGTTCCTGCCAAGCTGTGGCTAGAATATGTCTTGAGATACTGACAGTCGAGAGCTGTGRTCTGATTTACCAGGGAGGGTTTTCTTCTGCTGTCAGACCCCAGCACAGCCTCTGAGGAGCGAATAACAGGGAGCTCTTCCTGACAGCCTCCACCTGCACCMGCTCTTAAACCGCTATAAAAGCGCATTGTATTTTGGAGGCAGCGATGTGTGAGGAGGCTGAATCCAGCCAGGAGGGTTTGTAAACAGAATTATGCGAGAAGGGAGGCGATGAAGAAGAAAAATGACCCGTAGGAAAGGATTGGGCAGTAAGAGCTGATGAATGAGTGGGTGTGAAGATCTGCGCGGGGCGGCTTGGAGGGCGAGTGCCAGGCTTGCAGCTTGGGCACTTCGGGAGGCCAGGGCTGCACCTTTTTGCTTGCCTTTGTGCAGCTAGAGGTTGCCACCGTGCAATGTGAGGTTGGATTAAAGCGTCACGCTTGTAATTTCTTCCCATTCAGGTGAAAGTGCTCACTGGAGCTACAGGGGAAGTTCACATGTCACCATGTTTGTTAAAGGATTCTCCTCCTTTTCCCCCTATTTCAAGTCCCCCCAGCCTTGTGCACCAGCTCTGTATTGATCAAAAATGGAGTTTGCAAGGAACATTCACCCTCTCTGCCACCAAAGCTTGGATATAAAAATTGCCCCAAATTGCAGCTTTGAATAATTTATTTAATCATTTATTTATATGAGTAGATAAAATGCGGTGTCTTTGTCTGAAAATTATCCGTTGCTCCTTTTCTTCTGTAGATGAATTTCCCAAGTGCATCCTGCTCTTTACAGCCTACTACAAGTGAGTGACCAGCACATACTCAGCGGGCAGGAGTACTGATGGTTTCTGAACGACCCCAGCCCGGTGCAGAGATCRTGTTGCAAGCAGCCACCCTCGAAGCCCTCTAAGTAGGTGTGAATATTACACTCAGCTTTAATGAAATACAGAAATTAAAAATCGCTCTCTGCTGGGGAAGCTGAGCATCCTTTCACCAGGGCGATGGGGACAGATAGGCTCATTACAGCATTTCCTATTCCAGGCAGTTTGCCTGTTTGGAGSGGGAGCTCTTTAGCCCTCTCTAACCGCAAGCGTTAATAAATCTCTGTTCCGATTGCTTTAAATTCTGGCCAGGTAGACGTGAGGCAGGTGATAACTGCTGCTTGATCAAAGGCAGCCCTCTCCGAACTAGCCAGTGGAAACAATACCTAAGTCTGCTCTGGAATAAGGAGGATGTGGACCTTTGACCTTTCCTCCAGACCTCCAGTGTTTGGGGAGGTTTTTCTTTCTCTTTTTTCCCCTCTCTTTCATGCGCCATTGCGGTGCTTCAGTCGGAAGGACTTGGTGTTTTCCCACCTCGTGCTGGGCGGCAGGGCTACCTTGGGCGCCGGGGGGGAGCCCCCGCTTGGCAAACATGCGGGTTTCATTAGCCCCTCGCCTCCTGAAGGACGTCTTCATTAGGAGCCCTCCATGTGTGGAAATCAGCTTATGCCCGAGACAATATGCGGGAACCCCCTCGAAGGGTTTTATGAGAGGTCACACACTGGAGGCTGCCTGTCAATGGGCACCCGGGGGGGAGCCGGGCCACCCGCTTCCCTCCCCGGGCCTGCCCTTTGATTCCTCCCCCCCGAGTGGCAAATGCCTCCGCTTCAATAGATGCAATTTCCAATTGTCTCCCCGCGCTTTGGAAGCTTCTCTATCACACCCTGAACAAATATGCTTTTTTTCCCCCCTTTTTTTTTTCTATTTGTTCTTCTGCACTCGCTGCTGAGTAATCGCTTCTTTCCTCACTGCCACGGTTCTGCTCTAATCAAGGACAGACTCTTGTGAAAATAGGTTGGGCTTTTTTTTTCTTTTTCTTTTTTTTTTCCTCCCTCTGTGTATGTGTTTTCTTAATAACTTCCTAGAACTGGTGGATTTGGCCGGCCCTCGGGTCTCTCCTGGTGCAGGAGGGTTAAAGGGAGAGCTGGGTGGCCTATTTGCTCTCAGCTTTAACCGTTTCATCATTCACAGGGGAAATGCTCTCCCTGGCTCGCCTTTGTGAAGGAGGCTCTCTTTCGGTGCAGGAGATGTATTGAGCTGGATAGAAACCCAGTCGTCAGCCTCTGTTGGGCTCCGGTCGTGCTGCCCAGCATGCTGCTGGTTCCTATAGTCCTGGATCTATAGGAGTGGATCCTCAGAGGTGCCAGTGGCATCATGTTGGGCATGGAGTGCTCAGCTCTTCCTGAGGATGGTGCAAGTGGAGGTCTCTGGTGTTTCATGTGGTCTCCCAGYCCTCTCCTGGGCTCATACTTAAACACTAACACATCCCTTCCCATCTGAGACCGATGAAGAATTTCCCCATTAAGTAAATCAACTTCCTTGGGCTGCTCGTGCTCCCTCCCCTTCCAGTGGCTGTGGAAAGGACCATTTCTCACCAGGTCTCCGGGCTTTTGGCAGGGCCAGAAGCAGCCACACTTTTCACAAAAGGTTAAATCTTGCAAAACCTGAGGAGGGCACTAGAGAAGTGCTGAAATGTTGAGACGGGGCTAAASAGTGATTGCATGTGGCTGCCATGTGCAGAGCCCCCAGTTCCTGGTGCTGGGTTTTTCTTCTAAGGGTGAAAAAAGAAAAATAGTCCTCACCCTTTTTTTCGTCCTGAGGATCGACTAAGGTCTTATCAACACTTCCCTTCCCATTTGAGTTGAGTACTGAACCTTCCCGTGTACGCGTTGGGTGTATGTGTGCATAAAAATATATGGCTGTATAATTAGAACCAGTCAGGAATATTTGGCTGAAATGGTACCGGAGGGGGGATTTAGGGGATGTCCAAATATACTGATTCATTGGAGCCAGAACTCTTCATGGGAAGTGTCAGATTTGATGAATTTCCCATTTTCAAAAAAAAAAAAAAAAAAAAAAAAAAA
>NW_020455049.1:736583-774246 GCF_003342845.1 Nothoprocta perdicaria
AAAGAAAAAAAGAAAAGGTTTTGACATATTTTAAACATTCCAGTGCAGCTTTGTTAAACCATCACCTCCCAGCTTCCTTTTTTTTTCTGCTCACAGAGGTTTTTGAGATCATTTTGAATCAAGCAGAGCAGGGATTTGAAGTGTGGCCAATGTCCTAAACTGGCTGAACAACATCAGCCACTCTGAGTCCTCTTCCCCCAAGAAAAGCTTCCTTAAATGCTCCCAGGGATGCCTCAACTTTAGCCAAACAGCGCATTTGACCATGTGAGGCAGTTGCCATCCTGATGAAAACRCTTGTGTCACCCGATACTTTAATGACTTCCCATGCCCAAGATCTATATCCTGCGTGATATCCTGCGTTATATCTGCGCTTTGGTTGAGTCTCTTAAAGGATCTTTTCCTGCTCTCCGCATTTCCCCCACGTTTTTATCTTCCCAGAAAGGCTCCCTTTATGTTCTTCTATCAGAACCTCAGCTCATGGGCTGTAGGCTGCTGAGGGGCTTCCTGCACATGCAGGCTGGCATGCAGTGTGCCACAGCAACGGGGATAGCAGGGGGTGGCCAAACTGGTGACAGGCCAGASAAGCAGTTCCTGGTATAGGTGGGAAATCCATGCAGGTCAGAGAGGCTTTGGAGACTTAGGAGGACCCACCTGGCTGTAGTTTCTAAGCCATTAAGGAGGGCTGCCTCCATCAGGAGGGTTGGCCGGGGAGCACGTGGCTGGTGCCTGTGCCCAAGCTATTATCCGTGCTTGCCTAGGTAGAAAGCCCTTGTGCCTGAGCCCAGATTCTCAAAGGTTTGGCTTGCCTGAGGAATCAAATGCCGAAACACCCTTGAGGATCGCAGCCTTAGTCACTGTATCCACAGCCAGCTTTAAATCCACCCAGGTGAGCTTATGAATGCTTCTTCATCAGTTTCTGGGTTGAACTCCAATAGGATCTGATAGGTTTTGTCGTCATACTGCCTCCTCCAAATGGAAGTGCTCACGGAGCAGGAGTTCCATGGGCAGCAGCCCTGGGACCATGGGCCTGCCCCAACCATGGCATAGAGCACCCATCAGTGCCCGTAGACCAGGACCTGTAGCCTAGCTTAGCAGAGCAGGTAGTGGTCACTGCCCAAGCACTTTAAACGCACAATTTTTTCTCATCCCCATGTTACTATACCTTGAGAGTAATACGTAATAACCCTAGTATTATTRCGTCTAGGGTGAGAGCTGGGGAGAAAGGATCCATTCCTGGTTTCAGTCCTTGCTTTGAGACTTGGGTGACAGAGACCTGCACCAGCACCTGCTTTGGGGAGCAGCGGAAGGGGTACGAAACATCGTTGTTCAAACGCCTGGGATTTTGGAGAACAGTAGTTTGGTTACACAAGAGCTGACCTCGACAAGGCTTCCTGCTCTTTCCTGGCCACTGTCAGATACAAGGTACTGCATTAAACAGGACTTCACATTTCATCCAATCTGAATATTTATGCTTTATTTTTTCCCCTTTGTCCCATCCAAGCCCCCTCAAAGTGCATTTACCTCCTCTTTTTCCTTTACATTACATTGCAAATAAGAGTCATTTTAGATGTGGTGTTAATAACAGCAAAAAGAAATACAAGCAAACAYGATAAATGCACTGTTAAGGGGAACTGATACTGTAAGATATTCAAATGTTAATAGAGTACTTTTAAGTGCTGATAACACTTCCCCAAACTTTAGGGTGTTTCGAATCAATATTTGAATTTTTCTCATCTTACRTAGTGACAAACCAAGCCTAAACCCAGGCAGAGGTCAAAGGATTTGGTCTGGGACTACCCAAATTTAAAAGCAAATCAAAGCACTGCGGTGCTGGGAAGCCTTCCCATGAGAGTGCCTGTCTGAAACCCAAGAAATTGTTTGTGTGAACCCCAGCAGAGCAGAACTTCCCCCAGCGCCTCAGAGGCAGCTGCGATGCTTCCAAGGGAGCCTGACCATGTAACTTCTTGTGACACGGCCGCCAGGGTAGGCTCTGTGTCTACAGATACCAGCTCTGCAGTGCCAGCTAATTGTGGTTCCATACAGCTTCCACAAAACAATATCAGTCCTTGACCTACTTTTGTGTCCAATTCTCTCCAAACAAAACCTTTTTTGACTGTTCCTCGCCTTGCGCCTTGTTCTGTTTTCCTGCTGGCTTTCTGTGCCATGTCTCCGTATGTACATTTAGGGTCTATACACTTTTTATGGCTGTTTTCCTGTAAATATGTTTTTTGGCTGCAGCCCACCTGTTCAACATCCAAAGCATGCTTGATTGGCAAGTCTCTGCAGCAGGAAAATCAACTGCACGCTACTCTACTCTTTTTGCCTTTTTCTCCAGAGATCCTCTTGGAGTCTTGTACTCTGAGACAATGCTCAGGCCTGGCCAGTCCCTGCAGTCATTTTGAAGAGCTTTAAGGAAGTCCCACTGTCATTTCAGGTGCTGGGAAGCCTGGAGTGGCGCAGCGCTGAGTTGCGTCGTGCCGTATGGTGGGACCGTGCGTGAGAGCTCTCCCGCAGGTCTTGCAGGACAAGTGGCCAGGACAGGGAGGCTTTTCCAGCTTTGCCAGCGGCACACGTGCAGCGACACCAGGAAGGCTTACCCTGACCCTACCAGTCCTCACTTCTCTGGAGTAGGCAGGGGTGCAGGAGAGCATCTCCCAAGTCAGTGGATGAACCAGCTCCCAGCAGGTCAGCCCTCCGCACGAGCCGCATGATCTTAAGCTGCCTCTCATTTATTCACTTGCATTTTTCTCTCCCCACCCTCTCCCAGCCTGATTTTCCTCTGAAAAGGCTTCCCCGTGGCTGCCTCTGCAATGCCTGCATGTGTTGTTCCTGCTGTTGAGATCTGGACGTTCACCTCGCTGCACAGGGGTGGGCTAAGGGGCCAAGTTTGCCCGAAGGGCATTGCTTTGTACCAGATGTGCTGAATTTGTCATTCTGTTTCTCTCAGAGCAKCCCCCCTGCTTCCTCTTGACCTTGCTGTAATTTAGATTCTCAGCCTTTTGCCAGCCCCTGTAGCTGATTTATTCTCCTGATGTTTAATGTTGGATTTGCCTCTTTGGAGGAAGGTTATAGCCACCTTGGAAATATTTACAGAGCAAAACTTCTCTTTTTTTTTTTTTCCCTCACTCCTTGAGAGCAAAATAGTGTTATGGTATGTGGCTAGCCTGCAGTTCCCCAGCTAGCAAATTCTCTGCTGGTCAGGTCTCAATGTGAGCATTTCCATTCTGTCATTAAGGCTTTAAAGATCTTGCCAGCCATTGGTTTGGCATCAAGTCATTCTCAGCAGGACTAGTTGCCTGTATCCTGTCTTTAGCTAATGCTCTGTCAACCACAGGGAGAACTTCAGCCAACAAGATCTCTATCAGCCTTTCAAGGACCAGCAGTTCTGCCATGTGGATTGGAGTCTTGCACTCTGGCTTGATCTATTTATTAAAGAGCTTTGCCAATCAGTAGACCTTGTCAAAAAAAAAAAAAAAAAATGTTTCCCCTCCTCTTCTCCCTCCTCCCTGGAAAATGTTGGTGTGAATGACAAAATGTTTTCGTTGACTTTTTCCATGGAAATTTACAGGTTCCATTGGAAAATGAAAGGTGTATTTTCAGCTGTTGAAGATCTTTCCCTTTATGGCCTTTCAGATAGCAAATAAAAAAAAATAATTGAGCAATTTCAAGGAAAGGCCATCATCTCTGTAAATATCTGGGTTTCACCGAATGTTGAATTTTTCAGCAACTCTCTGTTTATATTCACTGGGTGCTGAATGCTTTTCTTATTGCTCAGGTGCTGAGAAGGGTACTGTGATGTGCACTGCAATCTCCTTATTTCCTGGGCAGTGTTCACTATCTGCCTGATCAGGACTCAGTGTTGGTTGATTGCTGCAAAATTCATTTCTTGCTCTGTTAAGTCATCTCAGGTTATTACTGCTGCTTGTTCTCTCATCTCCCTTCCTTTTCCCACTTCTTTGTAGTTTACGTGTAGGAAAACTACTACTTTTTTTGAAGGTATCTTCTGGATCATCTAGGTGGCCTTCAAGAATGGTTTCAGAAGGTGTGTTATTTATTTGGAAAATGGGTGAAATTGCCGCCGTGGGTGAAATGCCTTAAATTCTTCTCAGCAAAGGTCTTACTATGGCTGTCRCTTTCATCTTTCAGTGTAGACTCTGCCATGGTCATGCAAGCCATGACTGGAGGGTCTACTCTTTTGTGCAATTTGCCCAGGGTTTCCTGATGTATGGAACCAAACAACAGCATTGCCTTTTAAGCCACAACCCCTTTTCTACAACATACCGTGACAGGAATTGCTTGGAGTGTTTCTAGAGGGGGAATTTGAAGGACTCTAGCTTGGAAGCCCATCTAAGAGAGGCCAGAAAGGGATGGGTTTTGTGAAAGGGAGAAGTCACTGAGCCAATGCTGGAATGGGGGCAAAGGGAGCCCTCCTAGCTGCTCACGACCTTGGTGCTATGCACAGGCAGAGCCAAGAACCAGTCCTTGTGAAATACTGTCCTTCCCACTTCACAGGTGAGAAACAGATACTTTTCTCTTATTCCTGAGATACACAGAATTCTCTGAAAAAGTCAAGAAGTTAACCCAGGTGTCTAATCTTGTATTTTAGCCACAACATCATCCTTTCTTGTTCATCTGAATGCATCTTGTTCTCCCTCCACCAAATCGCTGCCCTCTGTTACTTTCTGGTCATAAATATACACAGGAGCATGTCTTTGTTTTTATTCAGGCCATGGGATTCCTTATTTTTAGCCCAAAAAGTGGGGCATTGCATTGCATCCAGCTCATTAGGCACTGCTCTGCTGTACAAGCATGTGGGAAGGTGGAGAGAGGATTGATCAGATAAAGCCTGGAAATGCTCCATTAGTGGGACGTGCTCATGAAGCCATGGGGATCATAGGCATTAAGCTTTAAAATATTCTGAGCAAATATTGTCCTAGCCCAGTTCTGARAATTGCCTTTGTGTGTGTGTGTAGCCAGATGCTCTGGCTCAGCCTCTTTGAACTTGGCAAAGAGTTCCTCTCGGAAATTTGGACCTGTGGCATCAGCACCTAGTGGCTTCCTATAGACTGATCTCCAGCTTGGTTGGCAGATGTCGGACAGTCATTTAATTGCACAGACTCTTTGGGAAGAGCTGCYGTGGTACGAGAAAGCTTTGGAAACCAAGAGCTTGTCGGCTTGAGAGTCACATCTCTTCCTCTTCTGGACTGTTAGTCTGTCCTCCTCCTGAAGTGCAAACCCTCAAGAAATAGAACACCTCTCTCGTGCTGCTCCCTAGCAATATTTACTGTGTGGTCTGTTCACCACGTGCCTTCTTGTTTTCCCTGGAGGATCTTATATCAACTGTCTCCTGGTCTTCAGGTATGTGGCTGTCTCTAAAGTGGCTTAACTCCAAAAGAGTCATCATTACAAAGCCAGCATGGAGGGAAGAGGGAGTAGGTGGTACTCCTCCTCACCTTCCTTATTTTAGTCCTGTTAGAGCTGCTATTAGAAGGAGAACTGGGTGGGATACTGAATATACACTGAAGTAGTAAGAAGGGTCTGGGAGAAGTGATAGGCACAAAGGATGAGAGCCTAGCCTGCATTATCACCCCAAAGCCTTCAGGTTTAGCCTGAAATAATATAAGAAGGTAAGAAGTTTGACCAACCTTGACCAGATTGGGGGAAAAAAAAAAAAAAAGGATTTTTTTTTTTTTTTCCATAGAGGATTTAGTCATGTTCAGGTTTTGTCCTAACTGAAGAGAAGATCCTTCTGATTTTGAGTGAGTCGAAATCTTGGAGCCTGAGTTTTTCTTGGTTAAACCAAGTTTCTGTCCACAGTGGCATTTGGTGGAAATATTTTGCCTTAGGACTGAAGAACTCTATTAGTGCACTGTAACCATTGTCATTCAGTTTGGGTCCTCTTACAAAAGGCTCACTCACCCATGTGGAAACCAGGAATAGTGCCATGCAGCTAACATGCCCGATCACATAACACACAGAATGAGTAAAACATGTTGTTAATTAGGGAGAAGAATGATCGTGTGGGTAGGGCACTGGTCTGGGATGTGAGATCTGCATTTTGGTCTCTGTCTCTGCAAACTTTGTCTGTAGTCATAGACAGATCACCTACGTTCATTCTCATTAGTCCCACCTCTGTTACTGTCATGGCAGTGGATGTCAAGATGCCATCAAACTGATCAAATGCAACAGGTCTAGGCAAAGCCCTGGTCTGRTGATGAAGGTGACTTGATACCAGGTATCAGTTCCTCATGAGTAGGAAAATGTGCATGTCCTGYTAGACTTTCTATTGCATTATCCATGCCTTAGGAGGTGTTGGAAAGAGCACAGTGTCTGGGAGTCTGCAGGTGGGTCACAAGCCCAAAGGTCTGGTAAGACTTAAGACTTGATGGAGTTGGGAGTTAATAGGAGTAAATGCAGCAAGGGTTAGGTAAGGCAAGAGAATTACATTTTTGAAACGATGTAGAGAGAGAAGGAAGAAGGGAAGAAGAGAACAGCTGTAAGGACATTTTTGTTGCTGACTGGTCCAAAGGAATGCRTATAAACAGCTCTAGAGGTATTTTCCTGAGCGTGCTAAGTATATTTACTGCCTGCTCTAATCGGTGCTGCTTCAAGTTAGCCAGGACGAAGAGTTCCCRTGGGAAGTACGCTCCACTAACTCCAATCCTCTGAAGATGGGTGTTCGCGGCAAGCCCGTGTTAATGTTTGCCCCCCTCGTTGTCCTTCCTCACAGGCGCGTGCAGAGGGCACGTGGATTCAGCCACATCAGAAAGGGTCTGTCACTGGGTCTGCTTTTTCTCCAAGCACCAGCAGGACCTGCCTGCCACCAACKCTTGCTCCAGCAGCACGACGGTAAATGGCTCCTTTCCTTCCAGGGATGACCAATTTGTGTGGCAGGGGCACAGGGTATTTGAATTTGTTCCCTCTTTCAGCCATGAGCTCCTCCACTCAAGCGGCATGAGTTACAGGTATTTTTGTACGTGCACATGCACGTACAAAGTGTGCAGTCCCAGAGTAGCTGAGGTGGCCACTTGTTCTGAGGAGTTCAGGGCATGTAGTAATCAACAGAAGAAGAAGAAAAAAAATATTAAAAACATTAAATAGTTTCTCTTTGAAAAATGTCATTTTGATGGAGCTGCCATTTCTGGCAAAGCCTGGATAAATTTCAGTGTTTTGTTTTGTTTGTTTAAAAAAAAAACACAGAAAAATGTCCAAATATGTAATAYTGGCATTTTCAGAACCAAATGTTTTGATACTGCATTCTAGAGAAATTTAAGTTTTTAATACAAATATGAAAAGAGAGCAAATGAAAAAGAAGTTTTAAATTCTTCAAAAGGATTTAGGGGGCTGGTTCCAGAGTTTTGGTTTTTTGCTCTGACTTAAAAGCTTTACCTCATGCATAAAATAAAGAGAAAATGAAATGTGCTCCTTTGGAATATAAGTGTTACCCAGTTGGCTGCAGCAGTTGGTTCCAAAATGTTTCCAAGTAGTCCTGTCTGTGGTGGGGCACCCTCCGGGCTGCCTGCAGGCTCCTGCAAAGGAGCCACGCGTGTTTCGAGGCGTGGGCGGGCGGTGACCCAGGTTGCCACATCGTGGCCTTGGGTGCGATGGAGTGAAAATTCAGTCAAACGCTGTTGGACTTGTGAGTGCCATCCTCGAAATAGCTCGGAGGCGAGAGGAGCTGCGGGAAGGGAGGGAGGGATTTGGGCACGCAGGGTCGGTGCTGCTGGGGAAATGCAGCAGTCCAGGGACGAGGCCCAGAGTCTGGGCTGTTGAGATGCTGCTGGTGACGATGCCAGTGGAGATTTCCTAGTTAGGTCTCCTCGCTGCCCATTTTCTCCCCTATGCAAAGCAGCCCGGGTGCTGTGGTGCTTCTGCTACCGTGTGGTTCTCTGCAGCCAGTTATGTTGCTTTGGCAATGCAGAGAGGGCCAGGAGCAAGTGCAAGCCTGAGCTGCGGGCTTGTCTTTGGGGTTAGAGACTCCAGCAAGGTTTCTTCTGTGGAGATGCTGAGCCCTCTGGTTGTCCCTTCCTCCCTCTGTCACTTGCCCTCATTATTGTTCCTTCAGACATCTCTTTTCCTTCGGCTTTGCCCACCCGTGTTCCTCCCTCCCTACCAAGTACCTGTAGCATTTGTCGTTTCAGTCAGGACTGACAGGACCCAGTGGCCCAGAGCCCTCCCCGTGTGCCTGGGAGGACCCAGATTAGACCCGTTGTTCAACAGAAGGCRTTGAAACAGGGAAATTGGGAAATCTGCCCAGAACCGCTGAAGGGAATCAGGCAAAGGAGAGGTGAAAACCCTGTAACGTCAGCCCCGAAAGGAGACTGAGTCACTACCTGTCATGAAGCTTTTACCTCAGGCCTGAGGGATTGACTGGGTAGAGCACTGGATAGACACCATATCTGAATGACATGCATGTAGGTCTGCACTGCTTTCCAGGAGCTGTTTCCATTCCCTGTGGTTGAAAGCTGCTAATCTTAGTGCCAAAGTTGCCCTGTTTGCTCCCAAGAGCCATACAAGAGGCCATGGTTTAAACCATCATTGCCTGACCACCTCCACCCTGACTTACCAAAGCCTTGGGAAAATGCACCTCCATTCCCTTTGACTCATTTTTTCCCTTGGCCCATCCTGACAGCATGTTACGCTCACACTCCTCTCACATTTTCCCTGCCTCCTGTAGGGTTTGTCCCCCATCTGTACCCCTTCTGGCCCTGCCTCCCTGCAGCCGTGTGCCCTCGCCAGCCCCGACTCCACCCTTTCCCTGAGTGTCCCAGTTAGGAAATGAAGAGGTAACTACGTGCCAGCGAGTACCTTCTTATCTAGTCACAGTATGTTCCCCTAAGGGAATTTTTGGCCTGGGATTGTGTGTGTGTGTGTGTGTGTTTTATATGCTTTATTTTTATCACAGAAAGGATAGACAGTACATTATGTCTTCAGTCCAGGAGGTTACACATGAGATAAGAGACAGGCAGATATACTACAACTGCTCCAGCCCTTGGCGTAATGTTCCTGGGATAGACAACACTGGGAATGTAGCAGGTAAATTGCTTCCAACCCCCCACATTCAAGCGCTTGATTTGTGTCAACAAATCTAGATCCAGGCTGGAGATTTCRATGTTAATGTTCTGGCAACCAGAGAATAAAGTCCATGGTGCTCCCTCCGTCTGCACCGCACGCGTATCTTCGTGTTCCTCCTGACCTCTCCTCATCCCCCACATCTCCTTCCTATCTGCTCCTCCTCGTGCTTTATTCTCACCTCTATCTTTCCATCTTTGATTTGAAAAACTGTGGCTCAGCAATCGTGTTGCTCTCTTCACAATTCAATTCCACGTTCCCTGGGGCAAGGAGCGATTGGATAACTCTCTTACAGTGCCACACACGGTATGGCATTATAAATAAAAAGACTGTAGTGGTAATAAGGATAATAGGCTCAAACTGAAGCCAAGCATACAGCTACAGTCGAAGAAGAATGGGCGTGTGCCTAGGAAACAGTGGTGTTAACAACTTTATGGCAGGAAATGCAAACAAAAGTTGGGAAAGGCAATTAAAAAAAAAAAAAAAAGGAAAAAACCTCCATGTTTTAGCATTAACAAGTAAGATTATAACAGTTTTACCTGTGCTTCTTTTGGAAGTTTCTTGCATCTTTCTTGAATTATCGGGCTAGTTTGCATTGGAGACAGAATACTGAATTTTGATGGATTAGGGGTGAGCCACAGTATGCTAATTCCTTTTTGCCTAAGTGAAATAACGGTATTCTTGCTTCTGAGTCATGATTCTGTGGCAGACTCCAGCAAGTGGGCAGAGTCCAGTCCACCAGCATGTCTGCATCACCTTCTCCCACCAAGCTTGGGGGAGCCTCGCCAGTTAAACGAAGCCCTCTCTAGACTTGCAAGGAAGGTGTTGCAGAGTCACTGACTCATTCCACAAATTTGTGCCCTTCCTCACCCCTCAAAGCCTACATCTCATGTCAAGAAGATGAACAACATGTTGAAGCATTGCTGTGATGTGGATGGTGGTGTGCAGTTTGTTTTCTCATGAGAAACAGATAAAGTTGGCACCAGCTACTACCCAACACCAGAGCTGAATTAGTAAATTTATTATTCTTTTAAACCTGACAGATGTGTCAGGGATTCCTTCAGGTTTTGCTCCAAAGCTTAGCAAAGCCTGTGACCTCTCTATCAGTCTGACATGAGCAATTGTGGTTCTACTGCCCTAACATCCATCAAATGCAATGATTAAGTGACTTGACTGGCATGGCAGAGATAAAAGTCATTGTAACTAAACATTGTCACAAGATTGATGTCTCTCACTTAGAGAATATTGTTTTAACTTAGGCTCTAGTTTCTGGTGTTCCTATGATACTCTTACCATAGCGTCTGCATGCTTTGCAAGTATTACCCAAGCTTTAATGGTGATCCCTCTGTCCCCTCCCTGCAAATTGTACATGAATTACTCTAGTGCTTGTCACTAGTACTAATGTGGGAACCTTTTTTATCTCTTCCCTATGCTGTAGAGTTTTTGATGAGGAAATTTGTGGGTGCTGGGGCTTCAGTCAGGTATGCCTGAAAGAATCTTAAAGAATTCTTCTTGCACATATCCATCGGGGTAGGCATTATTTACCTGGCTTTTCCAGGAATCCATCTGACCTCTGGGATCAGATGTCAGTCTTCCCAGCATTTCCATGCTGCTTTGAAGCTGTGTCCACACTGTAGCTCAGCTCCCTACTCTTTGGCAGGGTTGCCTCCCTGCTCTACATTTAAAAGGGCTCCCTAATGCAAAGGATCATCTGAGGGAGATTAGTGCGACCTCAAGTTACCCAGGACAAAAATTCATCTTTTGGAAGAGACTGAGTCTGGAAAATCTTAGCCCAAAGGTGTTCATTAGAAATGAGAATGAATGAATCAAAAGTGTCTGGAGGAAAACCATGGTTGGTCTGACCAAAAGCTGCAGTAATAATTTATCATTCCAGTGCATCTGTAGTGAGCCAAAACAGGAGGCAAGTTGTATGCCCTTAAATCCCGCCTCTAGCTACATGGTAGAGGATCTCTACCATATTCTCTATGTCCTTGGCAGAAAATGCTTTTCTGCCAATAGCTGCACTGTGACTTCCAAGGCTGCACTTTCCCTTAAGGGTAACTTTAATTTCAGGGTTCCCTTAAGGGTAACTCTTTCCTTCTGCCCTAGACTAATTGCTCAAACTCAACAAATGTCCTTAGCCCCAGTCTGTTACTGGGAGTTTGTAGACGCTATCAAGGTGACGGGAAGGAGAACAACTCCTGCGTGACCAAACTGAGATAGAATACAATCCAAGTCAGCCTTCCCACCCCAAGGCAATCACTCAGAATGCCTGAGGTCCTCCAAAGGGGTCATAGTGAAAGCAGAGCTTATGTGCACAAGGAGCAGAAATGCCATCTGGGCTGGCTGGTTCTTGGGCGATTTCTCAGGTGCTCCGGARGTGCTTGTGATTCAGCTGGTTTGCAATGGGGGTGCAGGAGCTAGACGGGGCTGTCAGCCACGCTTGAGCCTTTGATTCCTCCTTTCTGCAGAATCTCCGTGACTGCCTCGACTTTCCACCTGGCTTCTCTGTGGCTGCTCCTCAGCTCAGGCATGCGCGGACTTCCTAGGCAGGAATGAAGGGCTCAGCAATGACGCCCTCCGCAACCAGCCGCTGTCACATCGCCCCGAGCCGGGTCGAGGTGCYGACTTCCCCCCAGCCCTGCCACGTGTCCTGGCCAGCCCGCGGCGGCGGCGGAGCAGGTTCCCGCCGTGGGCAAGGGAACCTTGCCGCAGTTCCCTGCTTGCTTGCTGTGGAGCCCGGGGAAGCCGCGCTGAGGTTAAGGCATTCCCCCTCCTTCTCTTGAAAGCGCCGGGACTGCCGAGGCTGACACATTTTTGAGGCAGAGTATCTCGTCGTGGTTTTGGGAGCAGGTTGGCCTCTAGTTTTTGCTGTTTTGTTGGGGTTTTTTGCTTGTTTTTTGTTTTCTAATTTCCCAGCTGCTCGCTGCAGCCTGGCTTCAGCTGCATAGGGAAGACTTTCAGCTTTCCAAGCAGGAATCTGTGTCTCCCTGTGCCCACAGTGGGGCTCGGGCTCCAGTCAGACCTCACATATGCAAGCGATAATTAAAAATTGCCCTTTCACTTAAGAGAGCCATGCACTGGATGAGAAGCAGCAGCAGAAAGCAGGATAAAGCAGAGGGACAGTTGCATAGCAGGTAGTCAAGGAAGAACCGCATGGTTTAGGATACAACTCGGTGTGTTTGGAGAGAGAAGATAAACGAGCAAGCGGAGAGGTCGTTGCTGACGGGCTTGGCTGCGCCTGCGTTTGGACTGACCAGTTCTGTGTCTGCAGTACGGGCAGGTTTGTGAAGGCAGCCCTGCAGGGTGGCAGGGGCTGCATTCGGGCGCTGGGTGCGTGTGCCGGGCACGAGAGGTTAAGCTGTGCAGCAAGTGCCAGCGAGCCCAGGAGGTGGCAGCTCCTCTAACCTCTGCTCCCAGGGCTGATCCTCCCGACGAAGCCTCCCCTTCTGCAGCGCTGCTGGGCGCTCACCCTGCTGGCGTGGCAGCCGGGGTGGAGGAAGCACTTYCGCTCTAGCTCAGCTGTTCTGGAAAATTGCTTTCTTTTGGTCCTCATTCTAATTTTAAACCTCGGAGCAAAGGCAGAACACAGTGCCCCGAACATACACACATGCGCCAGTCCGAAGTCCGGTGGGCTAAGATAGGTCTGGCATTGCAGGGACTGTGCAAACAGCAGCAGGAGAGGGAGAGGAGCTGAACGGCTCCGTCTCTCCACTAGCTGCCCAAGGGTTTTGTATTCTGCATCCGTCTGACCCTGACTATTGCCAGTGATGTCTGTGGTAGCTGGGGCTGAGCAGCACTTCCATGTATTAGCCTATTGGGTTGATTCCCGGTGTTTTGAATGTATTTGCTGGGCGTGCAGTAACGAAATGCAGATCAAAGAGCACCACAGTGACCTATAATCTGGCACTTTTGATGACTGGTTTAGATTTTATGGTCAGGAGTCAAGATTTTGGGAAATTTCCGTGGAAAGATGTTGATAAGTTTGCAAACAAGAACAGGTAGTGTATTTTGCCTATGTGACCTTTTCAACAATACAGGCAGTGATGTTGCATAATTGATGGTGCTCTTTGCACATTGTCCCAGGCCCTTATTTTCAGCATCTCCTTCCTCTTATCCCCAAAACAGCTGAATTGCTCCTTCATTCACCTACATATGTAGGTGGGTAAGTGTATGAATAGATTGGACCTTGGAAATCAGGCTTTTTATGTTTAATATCTTTCTGTGATGAGGCTAAACGCTGGTTCTGGTTGAWGGCAGTTGTTTCCAAAGGGACTGTCATCTCTCATACATCCCCAACATCTTTCAGAGCTTTGTCTGTTTGGAGTCTGGATGATGAATAGACACAGTACTTGCAGCAGCATATAAAATGTGTTCAGTGCACAAAACTTTATATGTTCCCTGAACATTCCTAAAATAGATTTTCCATCATTTGGGGTTGCATACAGAACCCTTGCTGATGAGGTCTGGGAATCTGCTGGTAATTTGCTCATTAGAAGATTTTTTTTTTTTTTTTTTTTTACAGTGGCCTTCAACGCTCATGAGTTTTGAGCGCTTTCTAAAACTCACATTAAGCTTCTGATCTCAAAGTAACAAAAAAGAGACCCTGACAACTTGGTAGATCCCATTGGTCCACTGAAAGCAATCCTCAATCTAATAGCCCTGCTGACCTTCTTCTCTCAATATGATGTCCAAGCAAAAATAAACACCCCGCCCACCCCAAAATCTCCTGAAATTCAGAGCTGGGTGGAACAGATGTGAATGTGTTTTTACCTATCTATCCCAGGAATGTGTCCTACTGTCTCTGCTAGTTTGCATGTACGCAGGCAGAGAGACCTCGGCAGTGACGTACGCTGAGAAGAAATGTGGCCGTTGGCAGTGTGGGGAATGCTGAGGATGCCATAACAGGAAGTAAGGAGACATAACACATCCAAGTGGGGTAACTGAGGCAGACCCAGCAAGAATGCTATTAAATTACCCCTGTGGGATTTGGCTGGGACACCAGGGCTTGCTGAGCTAAATCGCTCTTCAGAAGGAGGAAACGGTTGGAACTGGTTTTGCTGTTTTTATGTTGTTTATCAGATAGGGCCAAATGGCAGCAACAAACATTGTGGTTTGGGGAAAGTGGTATTTCAGCACATTCCCTGGCTGCTTCTCAGTGGCCTAAAGAGGGAGAAAGGGCGAAGGAAGGTTTCTCTGGGTGCACTGGCATTTGTTGTGTCTGATGGGTAGGAGATGGAGCCACCCAGYGAGATTCCCCAGCAAGTCCGGCACTCAGCAACGTGGGCCACGGCCAACAATGTCAGCATGTACGTTTTGCTTTGCATRTGCTCCCAACTGCGACACAAAACCTGTCTGCTTTGGCCAAGAAATGAGCCCAAGTCCACTGAGGTCCTTCCATGGAGACCCAGGGATGATGATGAGGTGCCACAAGCAGCACTTGTAGAGTTAGCCCAAGACGCTGTTGGCCGAAATTTGTGTGAAAGTAAATTTGTGCAAGCTACAGGGCCCTTGTTTGAGCTAATTCTTTAAAGTGGTCAGAAATTTCCCTTTGAAGCCCCTTTTTAAACCTGAAAATGCTAATTATTCCAAAGCAAAACTCTGCAGAAAAGATGAGTTTCAGTGTCAGGGAATGTAAATAGGTTCTTGCCAGTTKGGAAAAATTTGTGCCCAAGATATTTTAGATTACAGAGTGAACTTGAAGTAAAAAGAGATAAAATGGATGGTGATAGGTAAATACTAAAGCATGATATTTTGTTTCTGTTTGTGGACTTGCTTGCAATAGTTCAGGATTTGGTAAAGCTTTCAAAGTTCTAACTTTGTCCTGATTTGGAAAAGAGGAAAAAAAAATGTTATTCTGAAAATTTTCATAGGATAGGAAAACACAGCTTCCTACTTGCTCTGTTGATAACTCACCATGCAGTAAGTAGGTTGTTTCATATCAATTTACACACTAAGACAGGCAAAGTAACTTACAGGATGAGGACTGCAGCTCTTCTTGTCTAATATCCAACTCTTACAGAGGTTGGCAGTGCTGCAAGTCTTACACGCTATCTGAGCAAGAAGTAAGGTTTCTTCCAGTCCTCTATGTAATTCAGAAGTCAGGATGTTTACCTGAAAGTTTCCAGACTATATGGACCGTGTCAGAGCTTTGAACTTTGCTGGAATTTCTGAGATGGCTGAATGTGGGCGTCAGTTCACCTCAGAGCAAAGGGTTCAGGTGGATCTCCCTTCATTCATATTCCTGTGCTTATCCTTCCTCCTTTGAGTTGTCCCCTCCCCAGAAGATGCTGAAGTCAGGATTCAGCTGGAAACTTTGCTGTTAGAAGAGGAAAATTGCTCCGCAGTTCCCTCTTTTAGCATTGCATGAACTTGGGAGTGCTGACTTTAGTGGAAACTTGATTTTGCCAGTGCTTAAAGCTGCTTTAATGTTACTGAAGGTCCACCAAAGCAGTAGACCTGAACTTGCTAACATCATTTCCCTGACTTTAGATGGCTACCTTGCTAGCCCCAAAAGAGCTCCTCAGCTGCTCCCCACTCACCCCTGTGCTGTTGACAAGTGTGAGATATTCTGACTTTTTTTTTCTTTTAGATAACTGTATTAGATATTCTGTCAGCTTCTTTTACTATATAATAGCTATCAAGTTAGACACGATCCAGAAGTGTATCGTAGTCACAAATGTGATCTTGCTTTGGGTGGCAATAGGAAGAAGTAGAAAAGCAAGTTAACATCACCTTTGCCCAAATACCATGAAGTTGAGCCTGGAGGACTCCTTGATCCAAAGCAAAACCTTTCCTCCGTGCCCCTGTGGAGTTGGCAAGCAGGGATGCCTCTAAGCCACGCGGCTTTTCAGCTGAGAGCTCCTGCACCAGAAAGCTAAGGGTCTCTGTAAAAGCTGGGGCTTAAAACATGGCCATGGGGAAAATGACTCTCCTTTGGCTCATTAACTCCTGAAAAGACTTTAGCCAGGCTAGGTTCCAAACAAAAAAGTTGAAAAGCCTTTTCAGTGACACTGTGACAAGCAGCAGGCTGGTAAGGTATAACCAGAGGGCTTAGCTACCTGCCTAACCATTGTCCACCCTCATTAATGGTTAAACCTGCGTTCTTCAATTGCTTGCTGTTTTTAGGCAATTCAAACCTTGAAAGTGGGAGTAAGAGTGAAGAAAGCAGGGAAAGCAACCCCAAAGATCTGCTTGTATCCCATTTAARACTGCCCCTCAGATTACCTCTATGTGGCATGTGCTTTTGTGTTAAGAGATAAGAATTTAGATGTGAATTCAGAAGTACATGAAAGAGCAAAACCCACAGCCTTCTCTTGAAGGAGGTGCTGTAAATAGATATTTTTGTATAACATTCATCCTTCTTACTGTCTCAGAGCTTCAGCTTATTTATCTTCACAGCTTCCTGAGATCATAGAAACTTGAGTCCTGACTTGCTCACAAAGCTAACCCAGCCAAACTTGCCCAAGTCAAGCCTGCGGATGGCTGAACAGTCAAATAGGTTATCCAGAGAGATTGTGGAGTCTCCAACCTTAGTGATACATAAAATGGGACACAGGCCTGAGCAATGGTCTCTAGGGATCCCTTCACACCCCAACTGCTCTGTGATTCTGTGAAAGCCACACAAGGAATTGGTGGTGGAACAGAAGATTGAGTGGGGATTTTCACATCTCWCATGCCCATCTTGACTACGGTGCTGCGATTCTGCTGATGTGTCTTGCARTTTGCCATCAAGGCCTTCCAGCACACCCCAAACCTTACAGCATCTCTTTGAATTTGGTCCTTTGTCACCTGCTGTTCTAGCACATGTGCAAGGAAGCTGTGCCAACCACATATCCACAGAGATGTGCTCTTAGAGCTCCTGCTGAGCCAACCGTGGCCAGGCTTTACTGTGCATCCTGCAGGCACCCCTGCCCAGCTTGGCTAGCATCGGTGGAGCTCCATGTCATATGGTCACCAGGATCTCTGGACAGGTAAGTCTGCGCACAGGCCTGTGCCCCTGCTTGGCTGCCAAAGTGTCAGGCCTTTACTGAACTGAAACTACAGAGAGTGAAAGATTTGCTAAACCAAGTATTGTGGGTTTTTTGGTTTTCTTCCTGTTACAGTCAGATGCTTAGTTAGGATTAAGTTGAGTCTACTGCGTCACTGTCCCTTCTGGCTAATAATTCTAATGTTATTATTTGAGCTAGGTACGTGTGAACCTGCTCAGATAGAGTAAGACCCATATCCAACCTTCACCTGAAACTTGAACCAAACTACACTTGACCCTTCTTTCAAGTTTGAAAAGTTCAGTCAACATTTTTTTCAACTTTCACATTCCTCTGCCCTCGTTGGGATTTGACTGGAGGTAAAGGCACTGAAATACCCTGAGGAATGCTGCCTTGCAGTATTTCTAACCTTGCTGAAACCAGTCCTTCTGATTCTAGTTAACTCTTAATATTTCCAGGCCAAAGAAACACTGTGCAAGGTTCAAACAGATATCCAGACCAGGCTCTTCAAATGCTATAATTCACAAATARTAAGTCAAAAATCTCCCTGTCTACTTCAGTGGCAGCAGACCCATTGACACTGACAGAACTTTTGGGAGTAGCATTTCTTATTGTTTTGTCTGCACCAAGAGGCTGAACATTCATATTTCACATAAACCAAACATTAACAGAGCTTTTGGCACTGAATGAAGAGATTAGTTAATGGAATTAAAGAACTTCAGGGGCTAAACTAGAATTAGACCAAAGCAGTTCAGGTACATTCAGGTCTGATCTCAGGAAGAGAAATGCTGTCACACACTTGAGGACTAGCATTTCAGGCAGTGTTCTGTGAATTTTTAAACAACTTTGTGAGTTTTGTCTTTCTTTTTTCCCTAATGGTCAAAACATCAATTTATCAAGCCTTGAGCTTTTTCTAGGATTAAGTTTTATTTTATTTTTCCAAATTTTATTTTGTTTTGGTTCATGAAAAAAAAAAGTTGAGATTTTGGCTTCGAGTTTTGAGAGGAGAAAAAATGTCACCATTTGAATAGGCTGTAATGACCAATTTCTGCCAGTTTCCACTGGCTGCATTTGGCAGCAGCCAACACTTTTGCCATGAACCTTACTGGAGATGAGGTGATGTAGAGCACTTGTGGTGGTTCCTCAGTAAGACATGGTCTCAATAACTTGACCACAAGGACAACTCTGAGGTTTTCTGTGAGTCTGTTCCTAAATTGCTCTGCTACTTACTTATCTTCATGCTATCTTCTTCTTTTCTTCTCTTTCTGCTGTTTTATCGGGTAGGCACTCTGATTCACATGAATTAATTCAGTGAGAAGATGGGCTGATAGGAGTGCTCTAGCTTGCAGAGATGCATCATAGAGCATAAATTGGAGCTCCTGGTTTGACTTTCCTATTCAGCCCCAGTTTCCTGTCCTATCCTTAACCAGCCTCCAGCCCTCCCTCCACACCATGTCAGTAGAAGAACAGATCAACCAGAGTCTCATAAAAGAAGGTAAGAAAGCAGATGCATGTAAGGTTTATACCAACATTCTGTGCCCTAAAAGGATAAGGGAAATGCTGGTTGATACCATTTCTGTGGTGAGATACATATATCTGGATGGATGCTGTGTACAGCAGGACCCTTGTCTTTGTGGACCAAGAGCTGAAAAGGTTAGTTATGGGATATGAAAGCAGTGATGCCACCAGTGCGATTGAAATAGCACCATGTGCAACAGCTCAGCCCCAGGCAAAGAACAGGCAAATCCCTAAGGATGCCTCTTTGCTTCCTCACCGGCTGCTTCTAATTCTTGGCTGGAAGAGGGGGTATCCTGCTCTTAAGGTGATCTTCACCTTAAGAGCAGCAACTGCCTCTCTGACTTCCTACACGCTCTGAAACCAAATTAAAACTGTGTGTTGCCTGGTTGTCTCACAGAAGGTGGCTCATCTGCACTTTGTAGGCCTGTTCAGGTAGACTTTTGAGCCCACGTCACAAACGGAGCAGTTTGTTCCTTTTCTCATCTCATCTAATTGCTCTTTATTTCTTTCCCACATGAAAGCTCTTCTGTCCCTATCACTAGTTGTCAGCATCTCCAGTGTGGCCATGGTGCTGGTTGTGTTGTGGGAGACAAGTTCACCTCTTAGTCATGTTGTCATGCGTGGTGTAGGGCAGCACCTTTCATCCTGCGGATATCTTCCAGGCTCAAAATCTCACCGTCTGTAGCTACAAATCAATGACCCTAAGCAATGTTCTTCCTTGACTGATACCTCTGACCAGACTACAGTCTAGTTTAGCTAGTAAAGAATTTTTCTAACATTACTAAAGTGAAGAAAAGAATGAACAAACCAAAATATAACAAGTGCCCAATTGCCTCTTTATCTGGCTGTGTTTTATTTGCACAAGCTAAAGAACTTCATGGTGCCGGGAGGAATGTGATAGAAGTTCTGTGTCTAATTATTTGGCCCAGGCTTCCCTAAGGAGAGAAGGCATTAGACCAGGAGCTGGCAAGCATGGGTTCTGCTCCAAGCTCTGGCACTGACCTGCTGAGCGACCTTGGACAACTCACTTCACCTCCCCTGAGCTTCTGTTTCCCCTCCTATCCTTTGTCTGCCGTGTTTATTTAGACTGTCAATTCCTAGAGAAAAAGGAATTCGGTCTCTGTGGCTGTTTGCAGATGGCAGAGCATGATGGGAGCCCCGTCGGACATGCTCCTGGGAGGCACTGCAGTAAAAATAATMATGATAAAAACTRGAAGTTATAAACAATTGTTTATAACTTCTTAACTATATGGCACTTAATTCAAGTGCCRTGTTTGAATTACCAAGACATTGGTGTCAATTCAGAGCACTTGCCCAGAGGCAGGGAGTTGTTTTCTTCTTTTCCGTGGCCGCTCTGAAGGCCCTATCTATCAGCCCTATGGATTTTGGCACCTTCTTCTCCACTGTCCAGCTGAACAGCGGGAGGAATGGGAAGCATCTGCCAGAGAAAGGGAGAGTTTGTTAGAGGTAATGAAGAAGGCACCATTTGGGTTCCTCCCCCTCTTGAACATCTGGCCAGATAACAGTTCTTCCGAGAAAGATTTAAGGGGCAGGGGAGGCCTCCTGGAAAGGGCAGAGAAACACTCAGCTCAGAGAGAGTTCAGAGCTGAGAGGCAGAAAGGCTCAGAAATAACAAGTAGGATAACACAGCCCATCACCTATAGGTCAGTGGGGGAGGCATAAAGCCAAGGCCAGCGAGAAGCAGAGGGGCTGATTCTGTTCTGGTGGGAAGAGGCAAGTCTCAACCACAGATGGAAGACTTCTGTGTTCCAACTCTGAGAGTGTGGAGCRGGGAATGTGACGGCCAACTCTGGGTTACTGCCAGCTTTGTGGAAAGGGAGGCTGACGAGTATCTGATGGGAGGGAAGCAGGAAGGAATAGAGCTGGGATCGTGCTCTAATGCTGATGGTTGGGAATGTGAGCATATGCAGGCAGGTAGGTGTGTATCTCAGGTGGGTTGTGTGGACTCCTGGGGTAGACCTCTGTCTCTCCACTGCCTATAGAGGGAGCGTGGACAAATAGTTCACGTATCGTGTTGCCTCTAGATGGCCAAATATAAGGGAGATGAGTCTAGCTGTAAGGTCAKATACTCAGTGGCCAGTTTCAGGTGACTGCTGCAGGCTTGAAATCATTGAATCATATGAATGATACCAAGAGGCATAATAAGAAATTTGTTAGTGACTTTTTGTGGCTATGGAGGAGACTCTATTCTTGCCCATTCCGTTGCCCTCTGCACTGCAGTACCTGTGTCCGTCCTGTCAGTGATCATCAGTGTGCTGTTCCCACCATGTGTGACCTGCTGTGAGCATGCAAGGACAGCAGCATATGAGAAGGAAGGCATCGCTTGCACTGTAGGTCTTTCCTTAGCAAGAGTTAAGGGCACATTGTTCCTGTAATGCGCTCTAGGCCCCTTTCAAGAAGCAGAAAAGAGCAGCCACTCTTCTGTCTGTGGCTAGCAGCCGGGAGCTTCCACTCGTGCTTCATCAGCTTTTAAGGTCTTGGAAGAGATTTGMATATGTTACAAGGGCCTGGCACTGGCTTTCTCAAGCTGGTTGTTTTACTCCAAGGAGGGGTCTTTTGGGAGTAGTGCAAAAAGCAGGTTCTGTAACGATGCTTTCTGATTGACAGGACTGGAGGGCACGCACTGCCTGTTGTTAGGGGAAAAAAACTAAACAAACCATTAAGCAATCCACTAGAGGCCAATGTAGGATCGCTCCATCCGGTGTTTTTCTCCAGTGCCTTGCCCTTTTCCATCTCAAACACTCTGGCTTTGCATGGCTCTGCTTGCAAAAGCCCTGTCCTGTGTGTGCSTGGCAGGCTGGCTAGTGTGTGAGGAGGTTGGCTTATCTCCTTGGGTCCTCCTGGGGGGCTGAGGTGCTTTTACTCTCCTCAGCTGAGAAAATGTTTGCAGAGCCAACTTAGAGACATCCTTTCAAGAGATTTGGAGAGATGCTTTGAGGCCACTTTTCTTTTTTTTGGTCATGTAAAAGGGAGAGCAGCCAGGAGGGTGAGTTGGTTATGCCAAACACAATGAGTGTCCCTGTGGCTTTGGTGTAACCTTGGCTTGGTGTAGTCTTTCCCATCCCAACAAAACCTGGGAGTGGGGAGGGGCTCCTTGCTATCTCCAAAACGCGTCACGTAGCATGAGGCAAACACAGGCATAGGCAGGACTATCCAAAAGCAGAGAGTCCACCTGTCCCGAATTTCCTTCTCCCAGCTCTGGGATTGCACCTCAACCAGAGCTCGAGGAATTTGGGAGTGGGAAGAGTCCATGTGGATGAGCAACGTAAAGGTGCAGCGTGGGSTAGAGAAGGGGGCTCTGTGTGGGGGCAGTTGAGGGGCTTTACAGCCCTGCTTTTCACTACCTCATCCAGTTTGCTGCACACAGAGAGACTGCGATCACATAAAACAGGTTAAGGGCAGTGGTTGCATGCTTAAATATACCCAAAAAAGAGAGCAGTCTGTCTTTCAAAGCTCGCAGGTTGCTGCTAAGCTCCTTTCYGTGGCGGTTGCTGGTGCTCGGAGACCACTGCAGACACGCAGTTTCCAGGGTCTGAAGGGCGAAATTCCTGCGTCTCAGTCTCCAAATTCCTCAAATAAGTCCCTCCAATTCTTATGTTTTCATAAAGACATGGCCTGCTGCCGGGTGACCTGGAAGAGGCATCGTAGTGCTTTGTCAGCACACTCGCCTCACTGCAGAAGCAGAGGACCAGCTTGTCTTATTAATCATTTAAAAAGTGGGGAGGAAAAAAATAAAAATAAAAAGCACAGTTCTGGCTAATTGTAGGAAAAGAAATCAGGTCAGAGTTCATTTTTCTCTCCGCTGCTGCTTCACAGTTCACTGGCTGACAAGGAAAGCAAGATAACAAGGGACGGGAGACAGTTCAGGGAGCAGCCGCCTGCTCCGAGGAGAAGCGGGGGAGCTCGGGTTTCCCACGTGGATGGCGAGGCAGCTGCCTGCGAGCTGGTGAAGGGGATCCTGCTAGCTGTTCTGGGAGGCAGTGGTGCCTTTGGGGCATGGTGTGTATGGGTGTCRGGGGGACCATCACATGTGTTACCACCCCATAAACGTGCTCCCATGGGTGCTTCTTGCAGGAAGGCTGGGTGGGGAGCAACTGCAAAGTGCCCGGAGCCAGCAGCGGAGCAGCATTTCCAGCAGAGGCATTTGATTTAATTTCAGCCTCAGGGTTTATCTGCCCTCTCTCTTTTTCCTCCTTAAACATCCACGCAAAGCTATAGACTCGAGGTGAGAGTGCGGCCGTGACACGTCTTTCTGCTCCAACCCAGGGGACCTGCTATGGGAAAGCTTGCAAAACAGGCCTTCCCTCCCTCCTTTCCCCTACAACCGTTTCTGGTACGAGAGGCGACTGCTGAAGTAACCGAGACCTCCTCAGAAGCGTGAGATCCAGCATCATTCATTTTATGGGGCCCTCCTGTGAGAGTAAGGGATTTGTTGCCCTGACTCCTGCTGGGGAAACGCTCCCACAGCCAGAATGTGAAATACAATACAGCACGGGCTCTGACATTCAAGCTGGGTTATTTGAGGAGAGCTCTTTACACGAGGCCTACACAGCACAATCCCAACAGTAATTACGCGGGCTTGCACCATTCGGACTAGTTAAATGCTAACTCTGGCCTGAAATTGCAGAGCTTCAGAGCAAAGCAAATGTGCTGCCTCTGGTTTAAGGGATGGAGAGAGAGGAAGGTGGTCAGGAAAAAAAGGATCCCAACCGGATGCTATTTGTTTATCTAGGATCTCTCCTCCCTAGGAGATAAACGGGAGGAGCCACAGGCATTAGGGCATTTACTTCTGTGTATGGGAGCAATGGACTATGGCAGGTGGCTTGGGAAGCTCTTGAGCAATGGTGCTTGCAGCAGTTCTAGCGCTAATACCGGTGTTAAGCTTTCTGCTAAAGAAAATGAGTGGATAAAACTCCTGAGTCAATAACGTAGCGTGCACCAAAATTACCAAAATTGCCTACGTTAATAAGGCAGGAGAGTTTCAAGAGACTATGAGTTAACAGTCCTAGCAAAATATCACAGGAATAGTCTCTAGAGTGCTGCAGGAAGACAGGCCTATTTGATGCTTGGTTTATAGAGGCAGWTTCCCATTGCTTAGTGCTATTCTTACCAAGTCTAGAACTTCTAATTGCAACTCAGTGTCCAGAAGTAGAAAACTTCACCTTAGACATTCTCTACTTGTCTCACCTAACTTAAAGTGTCTTTAGTGTAGGTCCTTACAAATGAGCTAGGCATCTAAAATTCGAATAGAATGATGGGCGATCTAGTCAACATGAAGGAGTGTGCAGAATACTTCATGGCTTCCTAAAGCAGAAGCCGTTCTCTGGTCAGGCGAATTGTCCCTAACCCCCTGGCTGCAGAGGGGACCCAGACATCTGGCTGGAGACACTTGTGCTGTAGACATGTAAAGTGAGGTGAGATGAGCTGTACGCCTCTGATGATGGTAATACTGGAAGATATCAGTCCTTCTCCACATGGAGAATAGCTGTTTCTGAGAGACCACTGCTCTGTTCTCACCACAACTAGATTTGGCCAATATGGGAATGATAACCCACATCCTAAATGTATTTCTGTATTAAGAAATGGAAGATTTCTCCTAAGGCAGATTCTGTCAGYAGAGCAAGATCCCACTCTCAGACCATGGAGAGTGTCAGGGTGAGATCTGAATATCCTCTGGAATATTCTTAGTAGCACATGTAGAAAGACGTGTACATTGGACACCAAACACAACAGCTCAGAACAGGAATTTACAGAAGAAGCCAGAGTACTTTTCAGAGCATCATTCAGTCAAAGTGGGGGGAGACATCCTGGCAGACACACTAGCAACCTACAGAGCTAAAATTGTGAATTCTGACAAAATGAGGAACTGTGCTGTCTCTCCTGGGCACTCTGACAGGACCCCTCTGGAGGCTGAGTACTAAAGAGGCTGAGAACACGCTCCCTGGTGGTCTTTACACAGGTATTGGCCAACATCTTGGCAATGCTCTCATGAAGAAGAAAGTGGAAGATTTCTTGCGCTTCTCCCATTTCACTTTCATAAATTCTAGATTTTTCCCAGCACAGACTTCCGTCTTTGCTCTTCTTCTTTTCCCTTGATGGGATGTGCAATATGAGGAAGGGAAGATAGGAAGATACACTCTAAGCATATACCTGGAAGCATTCGGGAACAGAGCAGGGATTAAGGAGAGAGAGACTAACCAGGAGCAGGAGCTGAAGAAGGGAGACAGTGAATGCTGTGGGTACCCAAACTATTTTGGCTGATTTGTTCTTTGGATCAACAGGAGCTAATAGGCAAGCAGAGGAAGAGACAAGGAGATAGACTCAGTTCATGTCAGTGTACCTCAAAAGAAAAATCATGAGCAGTGAATGCTGAAGCAAAAGCGGGACTCTCCTCTATGCCTGCCCACACAGGTATCCCCAAGCCCACTAAAGCAAGCAGTGCTTCAAATGCTATGTGCCTTCTTCCCACATCCTTTTGCAAAGACTCCTTGTATCTGTTTTGGGTGCTGTTCAATATCCTGTGCTAGGAAGGTCAAGCAGGTGATCGTAACAGCCCCTCCTGGCCTGTGGACCTCTCTCTGTGCYGGACATGGAGCTATTTGACTTCAGGAAAGTGGTGCCTAAAGGTAGGCTCAAAAACCTACCTCAAAAGATCCTGAAAGGCTTTTTCTTCCTTTATCTGGCTTGTGCTGAGCAGACAGAGTTCASAGAGGGAGGATAAGGTGAGAGAGATACCATTATTCCCACAGGAAAGTTTAGCCCATCTCCTGAAGGCCACCAAAGTCATGATCAGATGCTATACAGAACATCATACGTATACAGAAATACGAACAACTCTGAGTACAGCTAGTTCCACAGTGCTCYAAAACATAAAATAACTTCATGGTAAGATGTGTGGGAAGGAACTGCATACAACTACTTACTCTACTGAAGGACTGAGCATAGGGCTATAAACATCTCCAAAGATGATGTCGTCCTGCTCCACAGGAGAGACTGCCCATCCCTATCCTTTCTAATGCTTTTCTTCCTATTGCAGGATAATTCCTGATCTACTCTTGCCATGGAAGTATAATAGCATGTCACTCTCTTTCTTCTTTTTTTTTTTTTTTTTTTTTTTTTTTTTTTTGGCTAGGACATCAATAAGGACCTTTCTTGATTTAGACATGAAGGACGAGGAAGAAAACAATCTTGTTTTCAGTAAGACAGGGTCTCTTTCTATATTGCTCAATTGTCCATTTGCACAAGGCTTTCTGGCCTCGTAGTAGCCTGTTTCCCTGGAGAGTACCATCGACATGGGGAGGCGAGGGAGTGTTGGAAGGTAGCCTGAGGATAACAGGCGTTATAAAGAGGAATTTTTTTCCCTGCTGTTTTTGTTTGTTTTACCACAGAGGCTCAGAGGAGCTGGCCAACAGCCTTACACAGCAGGTGCTGCCTGGGAATGCAAGGGGAGCAAAATTCCTACTAAATGGAAGCATTATTTGACACCACTGCCTTTCGCAATCTTTTTCTTTTGTTTCAGACAAACTCCAAAGTCTCCTGGGCTTTGTGGTCAAAGCTGCGTTGGACTCTTCTGCAGGGGGAGAAAGGGAAGTAGTAAGGGTGTCCCCAAACACACCAAAGACTTGGGTGACCAATGCTGAGCCTTCTGGAAACAATACTGCTGAGTTCCCACAGAAGTAGCAAGAGGGCCAAAGAAAAATCCCTTTTGGCTCCCTGACAGAAGCATTGTGCCCTTTTTTGTTTGTTTGTTTTCTGAAGAGGAGGTTGGGTCTGAACACCCTCCCCAAAGTACCTCTGAYATTTGCAGACCTTAGCCCTAGAGACACAGGGACAGGTCACAGCTCTGCCCAGCCTTTCTGTTTCTCCCTCATGCCTCTTGCAAGAGAGAAAGTATGTCCCGTAGAAAGCAGAGACTAATTCTTTCCTTCACCAGACACTTCCCATGTGGCGAAATCATTCGGCTTCCTTCTCTTTTGTACCTCCGCTCCCTGCCTGTAAAAGCAGCAGGAGCCATGTGGGGCTCGTATATTAGCGACATGGGATGTGCAACTATTTCATAAATGATGGCTCTGTAGAAATACCCAGAAAGAAGGAAGTCAGAATTTTCCAGAAATGACAGGCTTTGCCATGGACTTGAAGTCCAATATTGTTTTACAAGCAGACAAGCCACTGCTGTCCAAATGCTCTCCTCATACGAGCAAAAATGAGGTCTCAGAGAGAAACTGGTTTTTCCAAACCTCATATTTGGATGCCTTCAGTTCATGAAATGAACCAGAAGAAGCACCCAGTGATAGTTAATTTTCAGAAGCGCATGAATATAGAGTTAACTGGCCTTGTCTGCAGTGGTTAAGTGCATTCATCTTGCGATTCGACTTGAGCTAAGGGACAGCCAATTTGTTTTGCTCTGCGCCTCGCGTGCTGGGGTTGTTCTCTCTGACAGAGCCTCAAAGTGCTCTTACAAGGCCAGTGCTGTTAATAATAAATGGTATTCTTCCTCAAGCCTCGTTCTGTAATTCCCAGGAAGCCAGCAGTCCCATCTACCCCAGCTTGGATGCTGTTACACATCGCAGTATGAAATACAGCCACATTCCTTAGCTCTAATTCTTTACAGTCACGTGGAGAGGATGCCGAGCAAGATTGCACAATTAATTTCAAAGCTGGCAAGTGTGACTTGATGGTGTGAGACGCAGCTCTGTCTCCACGTCCAGGAGGAGATGGGGAGATGGTTGTGTTGTAGAGTGCACCTGTGCAGCAGCTCTTGGACCAGGCCTTCCAGAGCACTTATTTCAGCGAGTAATGTTGGGTCATACTGGTCGTTAATAAATTCAATTTCTGTTTATTTTTCTAAAGGAAAATATTTTGGAAAGTGTTTTTTTTAACATATCCTAAGCTCTCACACCAACATTTTCTGAAATTCGTTTTCTCTTATTTGGAGCAATGTTCTCTGTATTATTTAAGTGCAAATAATAATGTAAGTAATTTTTGCAGTAAGTTTTTAGATGGCCCAGTCTATAGTATCCTATGACGTGAGCCCTATCTCCCATTTTCTTTTTCCRTAGATCCTTGACTCATAAATGCTTTGATACTTCAGCCTTTTGTTGAGATGATGGGCAGAAAAAAAAACCCAGTTTGAAGAATTTTTGTGTGCCAAGCCATGCTGCTCGTTTATGCRGTGAAGAATGGTACAGAACCAACTGCTGAACATGAAGCTAAAGAAAAGCACAACTTTTATTAATGTGAGTTTCAAATCAAGTAAAGTGATAGAGTCTCTAACTTGTGATAAGTTCCCATTCATTCCCATATCTGATATGACTAGAGCTGGATGTTTTTCTGGAAGAAAGGGCAAAGCTACTGGGCTCCGTACTGGGCTAATTGGCTGCAATTGAATGGCTTTGGAATATAGGAAGTTATACCAGATGTTCTCATGGTTTCTGCTGGCCTAAAACCCAGCGAATCTATGAATGGGTTTCTGAATCTGTGAAATCCCAAGTCTTAAGAATACAAACATATGAGTAGAGTTATATTTCTGGCCTCCAGATCAGAAGAGAGATATTGAATGTGCATTGTTGCGATAAATCAAAGAAGCAGCTAAATCTGAGCAGCAATAAAAGTTGACTGCAGATCTTTGTGCAGAAATTGGTCATATGTCATGTCAGGACAAGGTTCACAGAAGTGATTTCTCAACATCTGAAATGACTGCTTTTTGGAACAGCTCCTTCCAAACCCTGTGGTGAAGATCCTCCTCTGGACTTGATCCTCAGTACCACACAGGGATGATCAGTGTGGCACTGAGTGCTGTTGACCACAAAGTAATTAAGATGGGCATCCCTGCCATGAAAACAAGCACTGAGACATTCAAGTGTGGAGAAAGGGGTTTTGTTTTGCTGCATTTCTTTAAGGGGAAGCTCATCAAAACTGAGGAAACTAAAATCCATAGTCAGCAAGAAAGCTACAGAGCCATGGTCTAAGCATGGTCACACCAAATATGTGTCCACCCACTCCCCTCTTCTCCTGCTTACCCCTGAAAAAGGAGGAAGAGCAAAAATGAAAATAATAAAGAAATTATGGTGCTTTCTCATCACTTACTAGTATTTTTAAGTAACCTGACTTGCTTCAGCAAGAAGCTTTGAACCTGCCGAAGAGCCAAAGCCCCAGAACTCAATTTGGCAGATGTGGGTTTGAATCCCACTGCTCAAACTGCAGTTCGCGGCTGGAGCATCCTCATTTCCCTCCCTCGCCTCCTCTCCCCGTCTTGCCTCCACATCGGGAAGTCATTGGAGCGGGCAGGAGTCATCTGGGACCATATGCACCTCATCAGCGCGACGCAACGCAACGCGCCGTGATTTAGTGGGCGCCTGTCAGCGCTCCTGTGGGACGCACCACCAGGCACCGCGGTGGCAGCCTCCCGCCTGCGGGCCTCAGCGTGCCAGAGCCTGGCTCAGCGCGGAGGTTTAGATGGCCACTTCCACGCTGCTCGTGAAACCAAAGCAAAGCTCCGCTAGCAAATGCAAACCTCGCCTAAATGAAGCGGGCAGAAGAAAAGCAGATGCGGGCTGAATTCTCCAAGGAAGCATCCTTATTATATAATGCCGGGCTACRTACGCCGTGCAAAGTGCTGCTTTTCGTTTGCAGGAGGCCTGCTGCTGCTCCAGCATCGCCGCCCATGTCACGCAACGCTGGGCGAAGTAACAAGTATGGCAATATCACCAAGCACTCCATAATGCCAATGACAGTGGAACTAATGCAGAGGCGATTATTCTTACATTATTCAGCACTTCCAATTGCTTTCTGTTTTAAATGACTATATGATGTAATAATATATAAATACTGTAAGGGAGGGTTTATTTATAGCCGTCCTCAGCGTTACCGGTGGAAGTATTAATGTGTTTTTCCCACGCTATGTTCATTGACTGCAGCAGAGCAGTCCATTTTCAAGGGGCCGTGTCAAAAGAGTGTTTAAGCCATTCCTCAGGCTGGGAAACAGGTGAGTGGTTAATGTAGCAGACAAAGATTCAGCCTTTAATACAGGAATCAGAAACAGTGAGGGTGAAGAGAGGACACGCCTCAGATGGAGAAAGAGGGTTAAAGCATTTACAAAGCCGGCAACTACTTTTCAACCCGGAGACTCCTTGGAGCAGTAGGAGCAACTCCTTGTCATKCTATGCTCCTGGTTAAGCTGCTAGTGTTGTATGTCTCAGGGAGAGGGAGGCAATCCACGCTGGGGCTGGGTTCAAATACAGGAGCAAAGCTGTGGAAAAGGTCTCAGAAATCGCGAATGAGACCATTTGCCTGGGCACAGTTGCTGAGCTCTCTGATGGCATTGGCCTGGATGGGATGGCTTTCCTTCATAAGCAATCTTTGAGCTTCATGAGCGTCCAGGAGCTGCCACTGGCATGCAGATGTTTCTCCTGTTTGCTAAGGACCAGATGAAGCTACTCCGCTCCCAAGTTCCAGCTGTCACTGCAGCTTTGTCCTGTGCCAGAGAGAGCTGCTTATCCCAAATTCAGCTGGTTCCTGCATTTGAGTTTACTCACCAATGTGCTCATTACATCTCTGGATCACAGCCCTCCATCAGTGGCTCTTCAGGAGGGTTGCCGTGGGCAGGCTCATCGGGAAAATGATTCTTCCCCTGGTTGAGGGCTGCCTCCATCCATCCCTCTTACAATTTACCTCTCCAGGAGCATCCAAATCCCAGGCATCTGTGGGAATTTGCAGCATAAGGTGGGGCAGGGGATGGGGCATCCCCTTTGGGCACAGACAGCAGGAGCGCAGGCAGCATCTTACCCAGCATTGGCAGGCAGCAAGGGAGCGGAGGAACCTGCCTGTTTTTTCCTGTTTCACAACAGCTGGAGCTGCCCTGTAAACAGCCTTCGTCACACATGGAGATCCACTTAGAACAGGGCGAACACCAGAAAAATCATTATTTACAAGTACTCCCTCAAATAAAAACCATGAGTTTGCCTTGGCAGCAGCACTCCTCCTCCTAACCATTGCTTCTGGCAAATGCCTAGGCAGGTACAACAATATTTGCCGGAATATTAATGGGACGGGGGGACACGTCGCAGATACGTGTGTAAATACGAGCTGACTGGTGAGCACTTGTGCAAAACTGCGTTTGTGGGAGTGTTTGTGCAGAGAGGGGGTTGCATAACTGGTGTGAGGGCTGGTTGTGGGCTTGGAGCTCCTCGAATGAAAGCAGAGAAACTCTGCCACGTGGCGGAGGTAAACAGTGGCACACACCCGAGCTTGCAAAGAGAGCACAAATTACCCAAAAAAAAAMCCCAAAAAAATAAAAAAAGGGCAAATAACAAATACTTGAACAGCAGTCAGGCCGCCTAGCTTACAAGCAACCCAAAGGCTGCAAAGCGGCCGCAGAAACCATTCATGTAATAACTGAATGTCAAACACATTTGCAGAGCTCCGGCAGCGTTTGCAAATAGGGGCCCAAGTTCAACGCAATTTACTCGGAGCAATTCATATGATCAAAATTAGGCAAGTGTGTAAATATCTCCCTGAAACGGGGCCAGCGGAGGGGACTGCAGCTTCTTGCCTAATTGAGTTTTGCGAGTAGTTGTCCAGCTATATTTTTCTCAGGGATCAAAGCACGAAGCACATGGACTTGTGCTGAAAGAATCAAGGATGGGGACTGCACGGAACAGCAATCGGGGGGCTGGCAACTCCAAGAGCCATTTGAGTGCATATCCGCAGGGGAATCCATGCGGATGGATCCGTATCCATCTCAAGAGGTGGCACCTATGAGCGCAGACCTGAGGCAGGGGCCACAGAGGGTCCCCGCCTGCGTGCAGGGGTGCCCGGTCCCATGTGAAAATGCCCCATAGGGCTGGAGGCTTGACTGGCTGCTGGCTGTAAGCAGTGCACCAGCATGTGAAAGCAATTGCCAGGGCTGGAAGGAGCTGGGTTCTGTTTTGTTTGCCTTGTTCATTTCCTACAAATGCAATTACCAAGGGATAAATTAAATTAGGTTGTAACATTATTTTGAACATCTTTTCTGTTTTGCTTTATTTCGGATTTTCTGAGAGGCCAATGTTTACAGTTAAAAATACCGCTTGGCAGCAGTACAATCAGGAGTGAGGAGCACGTACCACAAACAAAACCATTAAGACTATTTAAGAACTTTTTGCAAAAGACAATCAAGTGCTACGGGACTAATTTCCCACTTGGTCACCGTGGTCTTGTGTCAACATTAACGCCATTGACTTGAGCTGAGCCCCGCAGGCACAAAACTGGTGTGATGGGGTGGAAAACTGGCCCGGTTTATGATTATGTATATAGTATTATTTAAAAGACAAAGAACATAATCCCAGGAGCGTTTAAGTACCCTGAAGTCTCCGAATGCAATCCTTTTCCCACTGAAATCAAAGGCTGAGCTTCTGTGTGCTGTGATGGGCTAAAATCAGGTATCTATTAGCTGTCACTGGGAAGTGACGGCCACCAACACTGGGGCCATTCAGCTGGATAAGTAGTTTATAATGGGATGAGCACTTGCTGAGATGGAGAGATGGGTCTTTCCCGGCGCATGTCATTTCCAAGGCACTATGAGGTTCTTATTTCTCTCATTACTTTGTGTTTCTCTATTTGTGGAGCAATTCTTAAATTATTCCTGGCAGACTAGTACCTCTTCTAGAAGCACCTAAAATAAATCCAAGKAAATCTTTTTGTGTGTCTGTATGCATACATATAGAAAGAGATGTGTTTAAAGGAAAAGATAGAAGGTGGTTTTACCTGGCTGAGCAATTTTTGTTTTCTTTTTKTTTTTTTTTTTTTCATTTTTAGCCCTTTAAGAACAGCAGTTGTGTTAAGAGACGTTGGGCTGGCTGCTGGGATGAGTGAAACAGTTTTGGAGAAGAAAAAGTTTGTGAGTATTTCAGAGTAATTGCTAACAGTTCACTCCAAAATCAAAAAAAAAGGGAAAAAAAAAAAAAAAAAAAAAAAAGGAAAGAAAAAGAGAGAACAGCTTTCGCCTGTTACTGATTTCCTTTTTGGTTGCAGGGGCCATTGTTTGTTTTAATGACAGGAAAAGAGAGCTGTCAGAAGACATTTGCATAGTGCAAATAGGGTCACAAATCAGAGGGAATGTGTAGATCACTTGGTAGTGAGCAGGCAGGGCTTGGGGTGGCCCGGGAAGGAGCCCAAGTGCTTCCCGCGGGATGGTGAAACCCTGGCATCTTCCTGCACGTGTGGTGCAGGAGTCGCAGGAGCGACGGCGCGGGGACCGGAGCAGCCTCGCTCCGTCCTTGCGGCCGCGCTCGGAGTGATCTCATGCGAGCGCGGCTGTTTATTTTTGTAGCTGCGTGCTTAAGATGCATTCTTTGAAAATGTAGCTGATACGTCTGTTTGTATAGACTGCACTGCTGGTGAGTTAGACCAGGGGTTTGTGTTCATTTGGGAAAAGGGAAAGAATCCTGGCCATCAGAAATGTTTACTATATCAGGAAATGAATTCACTACTTGAGGGTTCCAGTGGATATAAAACAAAAATTAAAACAAGAGCCTTGTATAAACCCACTTGGTATTGTCTCCTCCATAAACAGCCCCATACGTGACAAAGCTCAGCGCGAGCGGGAGAGGTGGTTTTATTGGGGCATGTGGAGGGAACTTAATTGCGGCGGTGTTGTGATTTTTTTTGCACATGTTGGTTAAGTTTGAAGCAAAATCTGGTCGTCTTTTCCTCTCCCCCCACCCCCCCATCCTGCCTGGTTCCAAGGCGAGCTGAGCCTTCGCTGAGAAATAACACTAGGCAAAATGACTTCAAGCTGTCACCATTACACAACCTAAACTTTATTTCTTCATTAATGCATTACAGAGCGAAAAAACAATGAGAGCATTCCTCAGGAATGTGTGTTTACTGAGCACAAAACGATATGTTTACTGAAATAGCAGTTGCTGCCGGGTTACCCAGTGGGAGCGAGCTTTCTCTTTCCACGCCGGCCGATAGCGCGGCGTCCCTCCGCGCCGCAGCGCCGCGCGGCGTCCCCGCCGCCCGCACGAGCCCGGCGCCGCCCGCGCCACGGGCGCGCGGGGATGCCGGGCGCCCGGCGAGGACCTGCCGCCGAGGCCACCGGTGAGGAGGCGCCGAGGAAGCCCCGGCGCACGAGCGAGCGGTTTCCAGTGCAGCCCGTGGGGTGGGAGCGGCGGCTCCGCCGCGGGCTCCCCGTGGCGCGCTCGCCAGGTCTGGGGTTCCGCGCGAGGCAGAGCACTGGAGCCCCCCGGAGCCGCCGCACCGGGCAGCTCCCACGGGGGAGCGGCCGCGGGAACGCGGTGCGAGGGCAGCGGGCGGCCTCTGCGGCGGCAGTATCGGGAGCGCACTCCTGCTGGCCTGGGCGCCACGGGCTTGCTGCAAGCRCCCCGGCAGGAGCAGAGGGAAGGGAGGCAGGTGGACAAAGAGAGATAAAACTGGAGGGGAAGCCTTCTTCTCCGTCACACGCATCCCAGCGAACGGTGCACGCACAGGTGCTCCCTCACGCGTTTCCTTACGCATATAGAATATCGCGCACACCCTAGCCCATAACTTTCAAAGCAACAAAGGGTTTTCTTTTCTCCCGCCCCATTATCTCACTACGA
Source organism: Nothoprocta perdicaria (assembly GCF_003342845.1). NCBI lineage: Eukaryota > Metazoa > Chordata > Aves > Tinamiformes > Tinamidae > Nothoprocta > Nothoprocta perdicaria. The sequence goes on from NW_020455049.1 coordinate 770,764, forward strand.
TTCAGGCAGCAAAGCCAGAAACGAAGGAGCTCTTGCTCGGTACAACTGCCAAGCAGACATCAGGTTGGCTGCAGCGTTATTTGGTGTGGATATGGCTCTCCAGTGATTCACAACCCACTCAGTCGGAGCGGGGTTTATCAGTGCCCCAACCAACATAAACACTGCCGCGGTGTTTGCTCTTCGTTCCTTTTCCTTTAAAGAAAAATATACACACACACACGGAGGGAAAACAAAGCCAGAGAGTGCTGTCTAACCTGGTGCGGCATATTACACTAATTAAGGGATGCTGTTACTCATGCATCATTCACGATCCTGCCAAAACTGGGAACAAACAGTCCCTGCAAGCTGGGTAGGACTGCCTGAGCCGAGCTCCAGAGAGCTCTCCAGCCCCAGGAGCCCAAACAGGAAGCGCTCATCCCCACGGCGCGCTCATCCCCACGGCGCGCTCGTCCCCACGGCGCGCTCCCTGCCGCAGTGCCGGAGGAAGGGGCCGGGGATCTGGCCGTGCTTGGATGACCACTACCAGCCCACGGGAGGTGGCCCAGGCGGCGGTGCGACAGGATGTGAGCCCAGTGGTGAGACACTGCTGGAGGGAGAAGGGCTCCTGCCACGGAAGTCCTCCCATGGGTAGTGCTTGGGTGCGCYGCCCCACGCGGCGAGCGGGAGCGGTGCGGGGAGCCCTGCGTTCCTGGCAACTCTCATGGGTGGGATGACGATATGGAGGCGACAGGTCGCAGTGCTGTGGCCATGCTCACGTTGTTGCAGGGGACACCAGGGGGTGTGTAACAGGGTAGACTTCTTCCTCGAGATCTTCTGAGTGAGGAAACGAGTCTCTTCCCACTTCAAGGGACCAGAGCCATGGGAGAGGTTTGGCCCATCTGCACCAGGAGGAGGGTATTTATATCTCCAGGAGCTCTAGCCCCTACCCATGACTCTGCTGAGATCCGATTCTCTTGCTGATGTCAGGCCARGAACACAAATGCTGTCACCCAAGTTGGGGTGCTGAAAGCTCCTCCTCGTCGGCGCGCTGATACAAATAACCCTATAGATACCAGGCCGTGCTCTGAAAGATTCTCCGGTTACGCAAGAGCCCTCCTGGCCTCTCAGCTGCTGGAGCAGCGTCGCACTCTCCGCTTGCTTGTGTCTCTCTCCCCCGAAGCAAATCCTTGCCCCGTGGACTGGAGAGTGATATCCAGGTAGGCAAGAGGTGAGGTGGTCTGCTGACTGGGAGCTTCCCAAGTGATTGTCCRTTCCTTTTCAACATGCCCACATCTGTCTTGCTTCGCTTCAAAGAAGCGAGACGCCGGTAGGGCCATCAAGGTGATCTGCTGGCCTGCACGCCCCAGCAGCTGCACCAGGCGAGGGTGTCAAGGGTGGCCRTGAGCTGCGCTGAGCTGCGTGCCTCCGCAAGGCCCCTCGGAGTTATGGCCCTTCATGCGTGATGGAGCAGCAGCCCCTGGGTCCCGGGTGGCCACGGCTGAGCGGCGGCCGTGACCAGTCGGGTGAATGCCTCTGATGGCTGGACACGCTCCCGCTTCCCTTCTGCACGGACCAGATAGCTCCAAGCCAAGGCCGTTACTCAGCGGCTCGTCAGGTGTGGAGCCGTGTCCTTTGCACCCGCTGCTGGCAGAGAGATAACTGTTGGAAGGAAGTCGAAGCCAAAGGGGCTGTGGCGTTTGGCCAAGTCCACTGTCAATTTTCAAGCTGATTCCGCTGTTCCTCCCGTGGAGCAAAACAACCATATTTTTCATCTTGCAAAGGACAAAGCTCAACAGGGCCTTCCCCCCTCCCCTCCTTTTGCTAGGAATTTGTTGAGCGACGGTACATTATTCTTCTTGCTGTCAGAAAGCAGACTGCTTCCCCTCCCAAGTTGGAAGGCTTGGCTACCGAGCAGTCAGGCTCCATGGGGGTTTTTGGCCACTTAGGAGGCTACTGTCTTAGATGGTGGCCTATGAATGGCCTTCAAACATTTAGCTTGGAGGGCCTTTGAGCAGAAGGCTGCTAGCACGTCTCTAGTAGAGCATCTGTTTTGCTTTATCCTTGATGCGCACTGCGCTCAACAGTGCTCCTCAGGATGCACAGCGCATCCCTCCCCATCAAGGCCCCAGTGTCTTGCTCTGCTAGACATCTGCTAGACATCTAGGACATCTCGCCCTGCTTGGCCTCCTAGCAAGCACTGGAGCAGGTAGGCTCTGTGGTAGGGGGGACACTGGGGAGTGTCGCCCAGCCCCGCTACATGGCAGAGTTGGGGCGTGCTGGCAAATCCATGGGCTCCAACATGCCGGGAGAAGATGGGGAGCACAACCATGATGGGAACAAGCCGTTTTACTTTCCTTTTCCAAGTTAGCAGTTGTGATTACCCACTTGAGTTACCCACCTCAACCTACACGGAAAATCAGGAGCTCAGTCGATCAGGTCAGGGGATGTCGTGCTGGGGAGGCTGCCTCTTGCCCGCTTCACCGCCTCCTTCCATTCTTCATCGTTATCCTCCCCTTGGGCAGCCCTGAACGATTTCCTCTCCCTCCTCTACATTTACACCCTTCCAATGGCTTCAGGAGACAGTGCTAAAAACTAAAGGATAGGAGAAAAAAAAAGAAATTAAAAAAAAAAGAAAAAGCCGAAGCATTGAAAATATTCAAATATATGACTTGGTCCTTTCCTCCCTGAGCCATTGTCTTAGGAGTGCTGGCTCGGCACCAGGCTTCTTTCTTATTACCAATCCTAACTACTCCGCTGGGCATTAAAAAATAAAGCCCTATAAAAGTCACTAATTAAATAAGTTCTCCCATCTGACCTAATATAAGCAACATGGGAGGTTGGATGGCTGGGGCTCCCCCCGCCCGCCGGCCCCCTCCCTTTCGCAAAGCCCACTTTCCTGACAGGGATTCGTTGTTTCTCTGGAGAGGGATTTCAAGGTCACGGCGTGAATAAGGGATGATGGTGCACGAGGGGGAAGCGGGAATGATGCTGCCAGCCGCCGGTGCGGGAGCAGAGGTGCCTTCTGCCCCCCGCCCCAGGCCCCCGTGGTGTCCCACGGGCGCTATTGTTCRCCCGGAGGACACGGAGCTATTGTTCGCCGCGGTGGCGGCGCGACGCACGCGCCCGGCTTTGGCATCGCCGCCGCCGCGCGCCTTGCCTCTTGTCTTCCTCGCCGTCTCTCGCGGCTCAGGAGCGCAGTTGTCTCTCCCGCTGCTCCCTGCCCAGCCCCTGTGCCCACCGGAAGGGGTCACGCTGGAAAACGAGCTTCTCCCCCTTTCTGGTGGGCCCACGAGTGAGACTAGTTGGGCAGTTTCAGCCTGCTAGGTTGAGATCAGCAAGAGGGGACAGTGGAGCGAGTCATGCACTAGGCTTGATAGAAGGTGGTAGAAGGTAGGCTTCCCTGGGGACCTCTGCGGGCGCAGGGCACCCACGGAGAGGTGATGATTTTCAGGGAAATGGCCATATCACCAAAAAGAAAGTCATTTTTCCCTTTTTTTTTTTCCC
>NW_020455049.1:774416-796916 GCF_003342845.1 Nothoprocta perdicaria
GCGCGTGCGGGAAGGGGAGGGGCTGCGGCCAGTTTCGAGGAACACCGGTGTCACGCGGGGCCCCGTGCTCAGCCCGCTCGCACCCATCGGCCTGGAGTAGAGGGGTGTTTGGGGCAGGGGTGCAGGGGTGCATTTTCCCCTTGCTTTTTCATCAGCAGGAGCCCTATGGAGGTGACATGCGCTACGCCAGCCAGTGTGTGGCCTTGTCTTGTGCAAACACTGTCACCTGGGGGGCATCACCTCTTCCCAGGAGGCTCCCACGCCTGTTTTCCAACAGCATCAGGAAATCTGGTGCCAGGCTGGGTCATGGAGGAGCTGGAGCTTGTGCTAGCGCTATCCCCTTGACATATTTATTCCGAACTACTAACTCTATAGCTCTCTAAAGCTGCCATGGGGAGCGTACAGTCCGTATGGGGGTGCAGTACTTGGGGGTCTGCTGGTCATTTGCTCTGTTGGACCATTCGGCCCCTCACTGCTTTGCTTCATCACTGCTATGTTTGCTGTTGCCCAAGGAGATAAAGCAGGTCGTAGCTTAGCTTTGAACCAAAACACACCTCTAGAAACAGGCTTTTTTGGTTGATTCCTAGAGACTTAGAAAGCCATTTAACCAAGGTGTTCACTGCAGAAACCATATGACTGTCTCATCATATATCACACCATTCGTTGACGTTCATACACATCACAATATATGTGAGTGACTCCAGGCATTTGTTCACAGCGCCAATACATCCACTCAAGCAGACATTTACAACCACTTAGCTCTGCTCCTGAAGACTTGGTAAAAAAGGCAGAGCTATTCCTTAGCCTGATGCATTTGCTGGGAGTATCACCATGTTTCTAGGTTATTCGGAGATGGGAAGGGAATAATCCTTTATGTTTTTCATTATTTTCAGATTAAAAAGAAAATCCTTTAGGCCCATTTGAAAACAAAAACATTTTAGTAATGTCTGTGTTCAAAGGGCACGAATGTTGATAATTTGTCAGGGCTTGCAACTGGAAATGCTAATTCTGATTTTTGGGAGCCATTACTCCATATACACCTTGAAAGCAAATGAGGGAGGTATTTCCTTATGAGTAGCTGCTCTATTCATTTTCTCTATAATGCCACAAAACAGGGCCATGATGGACACTCGTTCAGTCTGGTAGCTTCTGGAACAAGTGCTTCAGTCTTACCCGCAACATTTCCTACCACCAGCTCCAAAGACCCAAAGAGACCAACACACAGCTCCCTTAGCATTCAGAGCCACAAGCAGCACTCAGTGGGCTAAAATACTTCTTTTCTGAACGTCTTAAAACTGAAATTACCTRGTCTAGCGTGTGCTGCGATTTATGGGAGTACATTAAAGCTACGACAAACAGCCCCTGACAAATAATTTGGCCATAACTCTTCAGAGCCCGTCGTGGCARCGCAGTGGAAGTGGCAAGGGATGCTGTCCATCAGTGTGCATAGCTTTTCAGTGCCAGGCTCCATATTTTGATTTYGACAGCCAAGATGATCTTAACCTACTTTATCCATTTTCTTTAGGAAAAAAAGAAAAAAGAAAAGAGAAAAAAAAAAAAAGAAAAAGCTGTTGTTTTTTCCAAAAACTCTCTTGATTTTATAAAATGTTTGAAACTTGAGAAGAGACTGGCTGTGCTTTGTCTCCATGAGAACTGCTTCATCCTGATAGATTTAGTAGAGAATGTGTCTTTGCTCCATGAATCTTCCCCTAAGAAACTGCCGAACGTATTGTTTCCAAATACTAATTCTCTCAACTTCTCAAAATCCCTTGGCACTTATTATATTCATTCCTCGCAAGCAGTAGTGAAAACAAATGTTCTTTGTGTAAACAGACTTTGACAGAATGTGGGAACCTAAATAAATACGGTTATAATATGGTATAAAAATCAGCTCCGAATTCGAAGGAAACTGAAATTGCACATGTAGAGTTCATTCAATGTCACAAAGCCAAACACGTTCTGAAAGGTGTTAAAATGGGCAAATAGCAACTGCAAATAATACTCTGAAGCTCGTGATAAGTGCAGCGTATGTTTAAAGGCAGCAGGGCTGCATAAATATGCAATGTTAAGTAAAACAGTTCCTCCGAAATGTCCTTTCGCATAAAACATGATCTCCTATTTGTTTTTTCCCTCCAAGAAAAATGAGGATCCTGCCGGCACTGTTTCTCGCAGCCTGCCAGAGACGTGGGGTGTAGTTGTCCGTCCGGGCGGGCAATGACGTCGCCGGGCTGATGGAAATGAAGGAGGTTTTGAAATATTTATGTGGCTTATTTAAGTTCGAAGAAAGTCCTTGCTCCAGAAAGCGTAAGAGGCCGCAAGGCGTTTCTATGAGATCGGWGCCTTGGGTGGTTTTTGGAGGGATAAGGCCAAAGACCAAAAACCACCCAAAAAGTGTAATAATTGCCCTGCGGGGCAATAGCGGTATGAAATGGAACRTCTGAATAAAGGCAGGGAAAACCCATTAAGTAATAGTATTGACATGTGCCTGACATCACTGGTAGCCAACCAGAGCGCTCCCGTTGCGCTCCACATTTCTGAAATCATTTCTTAATGGAGCAAGGGGTTTTAATTCACAGCGTCTTTACACAGGCGCTCGGGTGGGCAGGTTTGCCAGCCGTGCACATTTCCAGCTTACATGATGCTAATAAAGCCGGGATTTAACCGGAGTACAGTAGTATTCCTCTGTTATATTAGTGTGTGAATAAGTTTAACGTGAAATGGCCCATATATCAGCATTTTGTAAGCACCTGTCCCTGGCGGCGCTGAGCCACTCGGGCAGTTACAGGGGGAAGAAATGAGAGGATTTTCCATGCTTAGGTGCTTTGCTGCAGTGACAAATCCACCTTTCAATTACCTAGTGCAAACAGACTTCAGTGCCAATTCCGGAGGCAAAATAAAGGCAGACAGGGTTCAGATGATGCTACGAGCCTGGAAAATGTGTCTGAACCACATAAGAGAGGGAGAAATAGAGACTTTGTAACCCTGGGTTTTTTTTGAGTCGTAGGGTCTGACCTGCTGCTTTTGCGTTTTGATAGCAGAACAACCTTAAAGATATGGGGAAAACGGAGCTCACAGAGCTCACTGAACAATAAAATAGCCAAACAAAAGCTTGGTCTTCTCTTGGTGGCAGGCAGGGCGGTGGTTGGGCAGCCGGGCGAGACCTCCACGCTCTAAACCTTTTCCCTGCCCATCCAGCTGGAGGAGAAGACAACACTTCTCTTGGGAAAGGCACCTCAGCAGGTACACTCCCTAAGAAAAAGCTAAGAAAAGCAAAGATTCCTCTCTCTCTCTCTTTTTTTTTTCCCCCTTTTTTTTTTTTTTTTTTTTATGGTGAGGCATGAAGGTACCAATTTCCCTACAGAATTGAAAATTTGATGTTTTTATTTTCTTTCTTTCAGAGAGCAAGGAAGCATGATTTTGCAGGCTTGTTCTCGATTGTTTCTTAATGAAAGCTTGTCCTCACGAGGGTTGTGGGGGGCTGCAATTGAGGGGGTGGCACTGGGGACAAGGTTTTAACGAAAAAGGAGAGGCTGTAGGAGATGGTTCAGGAATGATACACATGCTTCTTTTCCCAGGGCTGCCACTGGAAGCAATGGGACCATAGCAAAAAGCAGAGGCAATTCTGCCTCTAGATATCGCAGTTTGGAAATCGGGAGCTATGAAACATGATACGACTCAGCTGGTCTCACTGGGCTATTTCCTAAGGATGTTGCCGACCTGCCCTTGAGTCAACAGGCTCTCATGGGGCCATTTCACTTATGCTTCAAACTGAGCGACTTCAGCGTTGTTRGCCATAAAATATCAGCTTTTCTGCACTTACCACAATAGGCCAGCCGCAGACTGGGGATTTTGGTAAAGAAGAAATTGCTTTTTGACTTAGGGTCAGCCAGCAAAGTTTCTTCACCGACAGCTTTTCTCTCCTTCTTATCCTTGAAGCCAGGGGAGATCAGTAACCCGGGTTCACAGAGCGCTTGTGGCAGAAGGAGCGTCCTCCCCGCGCTGCAACTTAGAAACCGACCGCAAAAGCGGGAAAACTAAGGCCCAATGCAACTATATGTAGAAGCTGGAGAGAACAGACCGTGTCTCTCCTCCGTGCCTCACATCTCCTACCACTCCAAGAAGTTGGAAGTTGTTTTCGGAGTTACCAGCAGTTTCCACTTTGATGCCGTATTGGCTTTCCTGCAGGGCTTTCATAAGTGTGTTCGTTACACAATGGACAATGGGAGACGTTGCTGGGGCTCCCAGTGGACACGTGGTGACAATCAGCTCTGGTAACAGAGGTCATACGTGTTCCCAGAATAGCCGAGGGTAACTCTCTGCCCAAGCGCATAATACTGAGAAGGGACCGATACAGAAGAGTTGTCTTATTGTCCCAGCCATTGAGTCAGCCTGGCCCAAGAAGAGTATTTTTCCAGAAGACCTGCTCTCTCTACTTACGGCAAGGATATGACAACATGTCTCTTCCATTGGTAATGCTTCTGTCTATGTGAAGGTCCCTGTAGTCATAGATATAAAGCTATTTAAAATGATTTGAAGTGTAAAGAGGCAACACCACCCTGAATGTCGTGTTCTTGACCAGGTGCCCCTGTTGGTGGAAAGCCTTTCTCTGCAAGTGAGACACAGGGGTGAGTCAGACAGCAGTTTCGTGTGGGTGGGGTGGCTTTGCACAGCAATGGGGAGAGGGAAGGAATTATAAAACCCTATGTCCTATTTTTAGGAAGTTGTAACTTAGCTTTACTTTTCCCTCGTACGAAGTCTCCTTGGGCAGAAAAGCATTTTTAACACATGGTTTGTGAAAAAAAAAAAAAAAAAAAAAAAAAGTTAATGACCAAATGGAGTTTTCTTCTTTAGCTGGTCACTTTTCAGCTTTCTGCTGAAGCCAAAAAGCATTAAAAGCTTCTTTTCTCTGTGTGTGTTTGTGGTTGCAGGCATTTTGGTTGTGTCCTGACAGCCAGAGGAAAGGGTGATGGACTGAAAACAACAACATCATGGCCATCAGTGCTAACGGTGACCTGCCTTCACATGGGCCGCTCAACATGGTTCTTGTGTTTGACAGGTAGTCATAAGACAGAGGAGACCACCCCTGTCCAGCAGATCCTGCAAGACACTGTGCTGACCGTGACATGACATGAGCAGCARTGCCAGTGTGCACAGAGAAGGGCTTGCACAGGCTTCAGAAACATTTTGGCCAATGCAAACTCTCTCCTAGAAAATGTAAGYATGTTTCTGTAAAGAAAATATATCCACCTACAGAGCGATCCAGCAACGGGCTCAAGGACGGCCCAAGACGCTCCCTTACCCCATCTCCACAGCAGCAGAGAGGCGAGGCTGCTATCATGCAATRGCAACAATTGTCCTATGTTCAATGCCTATTTTTACTCTTCTTGCCTCCATTTTTCCTGGCACGCGAAGAGTTGGAACAAAAGGCACCGCACCCTGGAGCAATGAGGGGGATATTGCCACAGGAGCCTGTTGCCAAGGATAAGGTTAGATTCTAGGCATCTCTTGATTGGCATCACAACAGTTTTATGGCCATCTTTGTCTTACAAATACCCAAAGCTCTGGGCCAAGATACTTTTTTCCTCTTTTTTTTTTTTCTCATTTTTTTTGCTTTTCAGAATCCATTAGTGCACTGCCAGCAGCAGAGACAGGAAGCAGCTGCTCTGTAAAGGTCAAATTGGTGGACTGACTACTCTTTCCTTTGCTGAACACCATGCCACCAAAGCCAGTGGAGCCACTCCAAGGGCACCAACCTGGAAAAGAACCTCGTCCCCCACAAGACACCAGTACAAGGCCCCTACAGCCAAGGTGCCAAGGGACTCTCCACCTCTGGACTCCCACCATGACATTTGACAGCTGTGCCCCRTCAGTTGCGCCGCCTGGGCCTCCTGTTCAGATGGGTGTGGTGGGCGTGAGGTTAATGACACCTAGCAGAAATGCTGGATGTCTAGTGTTTCCAACCAAGCCAACAACTTGAAACTTGCCCAACCAAAATATTGATTCTTCTTGGTTACTGAACTTAGGCAGCCAAATTCGCATCTCACCCATCCAGCCCAGTGCATTGACGTCTTTATGGCAATGGGTTCATTTTGAAYGAAGTTCCCTGAAGGTTTTTGGTTTTTTTTTAATCTCCCTGGCCTAGAATATATAGGAACTAGCATAATTAATGGGTATCCCTGGAAAGATACACATGTTCCTGGAAATTCTCTTCTACCTTCATGAGTTCCATTGCCAGCAGAAGGTTTTGCCTTAGGAAGAGAAGATGCAAGTAATAATCATTACCAAAAGACCCTACAGTTGGTGTAGTTAACACTCCCTTGCAGATCTTTCTAAAGAAACTGTTCATTTTGCTCCTTTAAAGAGCACATAGGGTTGATAGATACACCCACTTTCTTGAACACTCATTTACTATTCAGTCTCTTAAGGCCCTTGTCCGACTATGGACAAACTATAGAACTTTTATGATGCCATGCATCTCAGTACCACCAGCTAATGATTCTTCATATCCCTCATAGTTAATGTGGCAATACTTTCACAAAAAAGGGCAAAAATAAGTAAATTGTRGAAGAAATAGGGGGAAAAAATGTAGTAGAAGCTCAAACAAACCAAACAAATAATATTAACAGGAAAATAGAACCTGACAACCTAGCTAAAAACACCATCCTCCACAGAGGATATCTATCTTCATGTTGTCTGAGTTGGAAATAACCAACCAATATTTATTCTCTGTAGTAATCAACTTCAAGGATGGCAGTGCACTTGTTGAGGCCTAGAGAYTCTGGTAAAACAAAAGGGGAAACGCCTGCTGACCACCTGAGCCGAATCAAGGCATGGATCAACAAAAGGGGAAACGCCTGCTGACCACCTGAGCCGAATCAAGGAATTATGGATCAAGATGGTGGTGGCTGCCTTGGGCCTGCTCATGGGCTGGTGCCTCTTCGGCCTTGTGCTGCTGGCTGTTCTTGTTTTCAAGTATCAGAGTCGGTGGGAAAGTGAAGTAATTTCAACTATACCAGCTATCTTTGCATCGGGAGTTGCTCKCCTCTCATCAGCACTACTGCCAGTGGACATCGCATATGAAGAACCCAAATGATCGAGGACCTGGTGACCCTGCTCATTGCTRCCCCACAATTCTGCGCTCCTCAATAAACAGTAAACAATGAAAGTGTTTTAACAGGTGTGGTGGGGTTTTTTGTTGTTATTGTTTTGTTTTAACCAAAGAATATGGAATTTCTTTGCAGCTGCCTTGTGGGGAGATAAGGAAGGGGCAAAGAAATAATTTATTTTTGTCATAYGGGATTGATTATATTCATGCATTATAGCTTCATCTTCAAATTCATTTCCAGAATCTRCTCCAGGGTTATTTTTATCCTTAGGTCACTGCTATGGGCAGTGGGTGTCCCACCAAAGCCACTGATTCAGCTGCCCATTTCTTCTATAGTCAGAAGAAAGCAAAATATTTCCGCCAAAGCTTTACAAAGCTGTTCAGGTATATTTGTAGTGCATGAGTCAGCAGCAGCCCCATATTAGCTCATAGGCTCCAGACATTATGCAACGTGAAGCTTTCCTGATTTTGTTGTCCTCAACAATTCCTCTCTGCACTTGCACATATGCACACTTTTACAAACATATGCAATAGCTGGGGGGGGTTAATCTTCCTTTTATCAAAGTGGAATGTCTGATTTGTAATCAGCTAGGAAAAAAAAATAATAGTTGCTGACATTAACAAGGCAATTCATCCAAACCTAGATCAAGAGGCTTTGACATACATCATCTCGGAGAAGAGGCATAGGGACCCAATGCTGTGAACTACCCTACTCCCCACATAAGGATGCATGCTCAGCAGTGATCAAAAAGAGCCTCTTCACCTGTCTGTTTAAGCTTTGCTTAAGAAAACATGGTCTTTGGCTTGCTCAGCTGAGATTCCCCAGGCACAAGTGCTGCAACTGTGAAATGAAATGGCAGCCTCCTGATTCAACCCACTAAAAAGGACTCCTTTTTTATAATGTAACCAAGCTGATTTGCACCAATCACTGGCAGATTATTGTCGTAAAGCGAGTGTAGCTGGTCATGATGAGGASACCTCCAAACAGATTAGACTCTGCTACTCCTCTTCCCTTTTTCCAATAGATGTCAAGGCAGTTAGGGAAAGAATGGATAATGCTTTTTTGAACTTATCGGGCATACCTGAATTATTATTTCTTGAGAGAGCCTCTTTGAGCCTCCTAGCTTCCATTCCGAGGTGGCTCTGTATTGCCTGTCGTAGGAGCGGCTAAACCTCAGTTCAGACAGATTCTCCTTCCAGGAAGCTGGACTGTCAGCAGGTTTTCCACAGGTGGAAACTGGGGTCTGTGAGCCATAAGATATTCGGGCAAATTGCTTTCCACTGGTGATTCTGCTGCTTGTAAATCATCTACTTGCCTTCCATATAATTCACTGGTCTTTCAGCTGAGGCGATCAGCCCCTCTATTGCGTCCTTACCTGCTTGTCACCATCTTCTGTTGGAAGCTATTATCTGTTTTGATCTGCTGTTTGGACGGCTTGGGCGGTTGCTTTCTAAGCTGCTTTCAGTTCCTTGCCAACCAATCTGGAGGGGCAGTATCCTGTAGCAGTAGAGTGGTTGAAGATAGTAAGTTGTCCAGCTGGCTCAGTTGCTTTTGGAAGATGTGTGATCAAGCCATAAATAGAACCATTTCCTGTACTTTTCTTCCCAAGCTTTATCTTGTTTATTCATGTGAATGGTACCTGGGGAATAGCTATGTCTGGCCTTGTTTTTAATCTGTCTGTATTTCAACAGTGTCATGTCATTACATTGCTGCAATACCAGATTTAGAGGAAATTCATGTAGCTGACCTATTCTTGATAGGCCTTTAGCTATGGCCAGATGGAGCGTGAGCCATTTGTGGCCACACATTGCACAGCAAGGAACACACATTAGCTTGTACGGGTGGGAAGACGTCAGAGCTCTCACCACAGCTCGCGTGATAGATGTTCTTATTCTGCAAAGAATAAGACAGAGCAATGAGCTTGAGACATACACTGTTTCTTGGTGCTTTCCAGCTCCTGGGACAGGTGAYGAACCACTCAATGCTCCATCTAGTGAGCAGTGCTCACATGACAAAGAAGTCACCTTCCTTTTGAGATGCTGAGGTTGGTGGATGGAGTGCCAACGAGCCTCCTTTTCCTTCCCAGCTACAATGTTCCTTCTTCACACCACTTGATTTTGCCTTTCACGGTAGCACCTGGCTGTGCTATCAAGTGCTGCCTGCAGATGCRACTGCCAGTTACTGACTGAAGGATGAATGGAGCCAGCAAATCTCAATATGTGAACAGGAGAGAAGCGAACGCAAATCCCCGCATGCAAGCAGTGCCAGTCTGTGTGCAAGGATGTCTGTGTGTTGACAGGATTTCCTCTCTCCCGTCCCCTCATCCTGCCCACCCCACCAAGTGCAACACCTCAGTGAATGTGACTTTGGAAAACTCCATTTCACTGTGCCGATTCCCCGAACATCACCCATGACACTGTCTGTGACACTTAATAACATGTACCACTAAGTAATCTGCTTTGTTAGTGTCCTTCCTGCAAGGATCTCAAAACACTTCAAATAAGGAAATGTTTCTCTGTTTTGACCAAAGGACTAGCTAGAGCCAAAGGATAAAGTGATCTTCACAGGAACACTTTCAAACTGAGCTTCCTGACCTCTTTTCCAAGAATCGTTAAAGAACAGACCTTTTATACATCCACTGAGTCGAGTTCTGGTTCTCATGGCCACCAAGTTTTTTTCCTGTTTCCTCTCAGTCCATCACTGCTGGCCTCTAGTTTGTGCCAGAGGAGGGCATTGCTTTGACTCATGACTTATTTTGCATTTTGGTCTTTTTTGAGGTTGCCATCATCCTCAGACTGAACCAGGTCTGAGCTGATCAAAGATGAGGATGAAGCTTCACTAAATATTTCACTGGGGGACTCCAAGGATGTCTTCTGTACAGAGCCACCAAAAGATGGTCTCTGTCTGCAATGAGAGGTAGCCTGGGGCAGGMTTAGGTTGTTGGGGGGCTGCTGAAGTGCACACTGCTGTTGAAGTACACGCGATACCTTCTCAGCCTCCCAGGACTGGACATCRGTTGGCTGTTGTCCACATAAGCCAAGGAACACCACATGATGCATGAGGTAGCCTCTGGGCACCTTGTTTCCTAGTTCATTACCTCATATGACATAAAATGTTTTTTAGAGGAAACTCGCGTTTTCTCCCCATGTAACACAGCCATAGAAAGGAACAGCGAGTCCCATAGCATGAGGTGGGAGCGATGATGTTAGCTGATAGTCAGCCGCTCCAGCAATCCTCTTGGCTCAACATCCCTCGCAGCTTTGCATGCGCTGCAGTGCCTGTAGGTCTCCTGCAGCTGGGCCTGTCATAGCGGTATTTCCCAGGTGATTCTAGCACAGCAAAATTTCCCTTTCTAGGATTAAACTCCAGGATTTCCCCACTCCAAGGTGCGTTCCAGCTCTCTGGAGTTAACGGCAGCTTGGCCAGATCCTGCCTTCAATTACATACAGATGTAAAACACAACGTAATGCTGTCGCAACGGGCTGTGCTCACTGGAAGGAGCCACTCTGATGAGTGCTGTGCTTCCCTCGGCCCACTTGGAGATTGCAGGGATCCCCTGCGGTCTGTAACACAGGGGTAAACAGTTCATCCACCGCTCAGCTCGCTGTTGTGTTAGGACATCACACGCTTCCATGTTTTCTGGCTCCTCCGTAGGCAGGAAGGGGCTTGGGTGAAATTCATTCATCACAATCAAAACCCAAGAAATACTGGAAGAAAGTTCAAATGTATGTGAAATAACTTGTCCAAAAAGCTGGCAAAGGCAGCTTATTTTTCCTGCCTTACAAGAAGTTATGCAATGAAGTGATTAATTACCCATGGCATGGTCTGAGGGGTGAAAGATTAATATTCCTGGAGACTGCTGCTGTTGACCTTGTGTTATACCCAGGATGGGAATAGCCCTCGCTTCCCAGCAGAATAGACATTGCCCAATGGCAAGACTCTCTCCTCCATAGCTGAGTGAAGAGGTTAAAGTTCTATTTTTCTTCTTAATTCTGCCCCTCCAGCAGGAAACAGGACCATCAAAAGACTCCCACCCATCTCCTGCATGAAAAGGAAGTTCAAGTCTTTTATAATTCAAGGGCTCTGCCTCACCCAGCTGGAGGAGCAAAGTGGGAGTTGCACCTCGGACTTGTCTAGCTTTGGGAAGTTACTTGGTAGAGCTGCATGTGCTAAATGGCAGGACACAAGCCACAGCCAACCGCACGATGCAAACAAAGCTTGAGACCGTGTCAGATGGTTGCAGTTAGCCCTAGGGGGGGGCGAACCTCTAGTTCAATCACAGATTTAAATGATGCTGCTTGCTTGCATTGAATGCTCGTTAATGCACATTGTAATATTATTTCTTTCCTGGGGAAAGAACCATTTCCTGGGCTGTGACAGAAATGAATTCTGGATGTGGCTGCAGTGCTCACCCATTCATCCTGTTCCTGATGCAGAGCAGAAGGGTACCACATTGCTGTGGGACAGGCAGATGTGCCTTCTCAAGGCTGTAGCACACAACTCACCTTTACCTTTATTCCTTTCACGTCAGACCGAGTACAACTGTCCTTTTGTCCTGAAAATCTGATACCAGATTACTGCCAGCACTGTCAGCTTCATGTAAAGGTTGTCTGGTACTTTTGCTAGAAGATTGTTTTCCTGTAGTTTCTAACTTCACCAATTTAAGGATCTATTTTGAGATGAAGCTGTTTTCTGGGGAAAAAGTRCAGCAAAATTTCAGCCATTTTATCCATTGGATGTGTAAGGAAAAACATGCAGCTTTATCTCTCTTTAAGAACTTTGCCCATTTTTCTATTAAGTTTTCACACTCCCATTCCTTGCATAGTTAAGCATATCCTACCTCCCATGGCTGACTTGGCAACATGAAGTACTCTTTTAATGGGGAAAAAAAATCCATTATTCAATTTTAAGCTATATTCAGTACAGGAGAAGGGAGTGCAAGAAAGGAGTTGCACAATTTTTCTTTTTTAAGTAGTGGTTTACATCAAAGCAACTTGGCATGTGGAAGTTCCTAATGAGGGGAAGGACTAAACATAAGGAAGGAAACCAGGAAAGACGGGGTGGGGGGGCGTGGGGTTACTTCATGTGCAGTAAATAAACCTCCCGTAATCTTTAGTCTCATTGGCAAGGTCAATAGTTCTGATGCCAAATAACTCCTAGCAGCAGGAGTACTGCTGGACATCAGCAAGGCTGCAAGGGCTGGTGGGCCACTGTTTTCTG
Organism: Nothoprocta perdicaria; assembly: GCF_003342845.1. Classification (NCBI taxonomy): domain Eukaryota; kingdom Metazoa; phylum Chordata; class Aves; order Tinamiformes; family Tinamidae; genus Nothoprocta; species Nothoprocta perdicaria. The sequence goes on from NW_020455049.1 coordinate 786,743, forward strand.
AAATGAATGGAAAGGACCAGACTACTAAAATGRAGATACTCTGAATGGAGACTGAGTATTTAGTATAGGATTTGGAAATGGCCTGTGCTAATAGCTTTGGARGGGCTGTAACAATCACGTCTGCACGTGAGGTGGAGCTCACAGCTCCTTCCATGGTCAGAGATGGCACTGGCCATATCACAAAGATGTCATTGCTGGTCTGGAAGACCTCTGGTCCTTGGGGCCTCATTTAGCCCCAGAGCTATTGTCATGTCTTAAATTCACAGAATAACAGCTTGGGAGGGACCTCTGGAGATCCGGGGTCAGCTGGATCCGGTTGCTTGGCACTGCACCCATTCAGGCTTTGAATATCTCCAAGGATGAAGACTCCACACCCTCCTCGGGAAGCCTGTTCTGATGTTTAACTGTCTTTAGAGTGAAAAAGTATTTTCTTGTGTTTAAATGGAATTTCCTGTCTTTCAGTTTGTGCCCACTGCCTTCTATCTATTCAGTGGGCACCAGTGAGAAGAGCCTGACTCTGTTTTCTTAATACCCTTTGGTTGGATATTCATACCCATCTTCTAAGATCTCTACCAAGTCTTCACCTTTCCAGGCCAAATAATCCCAGCTCTCTCAGCTTCTCCTCAAATAAGAGATGCTCTAGTCCCTCTGTGGCTCTTTGCTGCACTTGCAGCACTTCTTGTACTGAGGAGGACTGTGTTGCAGCCTGTACTGGTGCAGAGGACAGGAAAGACTTTGCGCTTTGCTGAAGTCCACGATGCTCCTGTTGGACCATTTGTCCAGACTGTTGAAATCCTTCAGCCAGGAAGCACAGCCATTTATTCTACCCATCTCAAAAAGATCCAAGCTTTGAGAGGTCTACAACCTGGTAAGGGTGCGCTCAGTCCCATTGCCCAGATCATTAATGAAGATGTTAAACACTATTGGCCCCAGTATTGATCCCTAGGAAGCCACCATCAGCTAATCACCTGCAGCCGGACTTCATGTTGCTGATTAGAACACTTTGAGCCTGCCAGCTTCCAATCCATATCACTGCCCACTTATTTAGTCCATACTTCATCAGTTTATGACAGTCTGTGAGAAAGTCATGAGAGAGAGAGTGAAAACCTTGCTAGACACATAAACAACATGCACCRCTCTCCGCACGTCCGCCAAGCCAGTCATATTGTCGTGGAAGGTTATCAGTTTAGTCAAGTGTGACTTCAGCATCATGTTTACCAGTGTAAGGTAATTACACCAAAGTGCGAGGTCAAGAAACTGGAGAAAAGGTGCTACASCTTGTCTCCCTCTTGCCTTGGTTTTCTAATAGTTAAAGGGAAAATACTGTTTTAGCATTTGTCGTAACTAAGAATACCTGTGTCCCTTTTGGGGAGTTATGTATGAAAAGCTGGGTTTACTGTAAAAGCTTAGGTATGTGTATTAGAATTTCAGTCTCTGCTTTGGCATGAACTTAGAAAAATAATATTCATTTAAAAATAAACCTAGCTATTGTATTTAACCTTGGCCCATGCAACCAGCGATATTTTGTGAGAGGTTCCAGATAGCCACAGATTCTTTTCACCAAAGCTTCCCTTCAGGAAACAAAATAAATTAATGATACAAACAGGAAGCAGCTGTCTTTTCCTAAATAATAATTAAAATGGGGTCCCCTTAGTGAAGAGGGAATAGAAGGGAGTGAAAAAATCCGGAATATTGTCGGTTTAACTTTGACCAGTCTTCAGAGGACAGACTTAGAATAGTAAGTCCTTACAGCTTGTGTCACTGTCTTATGAGACTTCTTGAAGCTTAAAAAAAAAAAGAAAATATCTGTGAGGGGCAGATGAGCAAGACAAAGAATTGTTTCTCTCAAAGCACACAAACTCACCTCCTTTGGTAGTATCCACATGGAAAGAAACATTAATCATTGTAATCTCTGGTGCTGTTCTCCAGTTGCTTTTATCTGGTATCACTAGGAAATTCCAGGGTGTTCCTGATTTTTTTTTTTTTTTTTTTTTTGTCCCAGATTGTCAGTTTGACATAGTTTTTTAAATTCCCTCTTGAAGAAGGAAAAGGGATGAGAGAGTTGGGTAGCATAGAAGCTAAGACTGTGGATGACCACAAACACAGACTGGGGAGAGGTGAGGCAACCAGAGGAGATAAACACAGCCAGCAAAAACCACAGGCAGCCCAGGAGCTAGGACTTTTATCTTCATTCTGGTTTGGACAAAATAGTAAGTCAATAGAGCATGGCAGTACATTGGCTAAGGTACAGTTTACAGCTCAATGAAGTACCATTTTAATCAAAAAAATGCAGTTGAGACTTTTCTTCCCCCAGTCAAAACTATGTGACACGGACCTGGGAGAGGGCTTGGATGCAGCCCCTGGTGACGTTCTGCCATTTGTGCGAGTGGCCTTTATCCATGGGAAATGGAAGTTCTTATGGCTGCAAGCAGAGATCCCATGCAAATAAACTTGTGCCTGAGGAGTCGCCCATGATACCTCCTAAAAGGAGACTAAATGAGATTTACGCTTTTTGTAAGAATTTGAGGCTGTGCTTAGCAGGTAAAAGATCCTTCTCTCCGCTCCCAAACTTATCATTGAGTTGATAAATGAGGCAGAGATTTACAGGCAGAAAAATTAGTGGCAAACTTTAGGACTCCTGGGATTTGAAGGAACTGTCCAAGTATCCCAGGACCTTTGATGAATGGAAATTCCAGGAAGACCTTGTGCTATAGATTCTTGTCCATGAGTCAGAGGTTGGCGTCTATTTTATCTTAAGATTTCTAGAACTGGCTGTTTCAAAGGTAGAAGGCAACATCGAATCCAGACCTGAAGAAAAAAAGTCATGATCATGCTGTACACCTCTTGTGAGGTCTTGTTCTTAAAGCTCAGTTTGGTACCCTCTGAGTGAAACAAGTAATAACACATTTTTGTTTTTAACTGGTCACCTGCAAGTCCTGTATCTGTAATACTAAATGGCCAGTGCTAACCTAGCAGCCAAAAGAAAAGGCTTCTTTTAGCAGCATGRGGCTTAGAAATCTGAGAAAGTTCAGCCAGGGCTATCCATGACACTTAGCAGCCTTTGCCAGGTCACAGCCTTTTCCTATAGTAAAGTTTATCTTGACATTCCCTCCAGATAAAAATGCTGCCCTCACAATCAGCATGGAAATTCCCATCCTTGTTCTTTTTTGTCAGGGGGAAATGTGCTACAAGTCACTGAAGGATAACAAAACACATTTTTTAATATGAGGATTCTGAGGTACACTTGCTTTTCCTGCTGGATGCAGTTTTCTTGTTGTCATCCATGATCCATGCTATAGTACCTCTTGGTAGATATGATGTAGAGTCCTCATGTCTCCTACCGTGAAGCACATGGGAAGCTGCACATGAACCAGAGGGTTCATGACCAGCTAACCCATAAGGTTCAAGAGAGACCAYGCATTTCTAGGTGAGTAGAGCTGCTAAGATTGAAGAATTTCAGAAAGAACACAAAATTAATGGTTCTCCAATGCAAGGGAAACACCACCGTAGGCCACCAGTTCCCAAGAACTTGGCAGAYAGCAACACAAACTTCATCTTTGGTTTTGCAGACTCTGACTACTTGTACCGCACAGCATTGCATGGAGCAAAAGCAGGAGGGCTGCTTTTAGTGGTAAACTTGAAGATAACGTGTAAAACTTCACAGGCTCAGGCCTTGTAATACAAAAGCAATACAGATGTGTGTCATTTGAGGCCTCTTGACTCCTGTCAATACACATGCCCTCATTTTTAGTTCAGAGCAAATTAATCTATTAAGGTGCAGGAAACCTAATTTCGTGTTTGAGTCTTCTTGGGCAACCAGTGAAATTCAAAAAAAAAAACAACGAGGTCTTTATCACAATGTACAATTCAAGGGAAATGAGATATTGTTTGTGTGGGTGTGACCTGGTGGCTGTGCTGATTCACTCTTCCACCCCAAAACCCCGCCTTGTACTTCCTAAGCCTTGCAGCACTTGGGGCTGCCTTTGCAAGGGTCCTTATTTGGTGAACAGGCTACATATTTTGGCCTGCCCTCCTTCCTCCCTGCCACAGGTTATTTTTGTGGTAATGGCTCATTAGTGCTTTTTTCCTTTTACTTAAAAATTATGCTCCCCATGGCTAAGAATAACCTCTGCAGTTACTTGAACAGTAATAAAARTTAAAAAGAATATCAACAGCCTGATTGTCAACAGGAGGCAAAAAAAACCTACTCCACCCATTGCAGCAGCCATCCCTTTTTGGAGATCTCTGGGTGATGCTTGGCTAATGCTAAACCTTCCTTTGCAAGACCCATGATTAGTGTGGGAAAAGGCATAGCAAAGTTAAGGCAGTCATTTTGCATTGAGTGATTCTTCTGTTGCTCTGAACATTGTGATAATCAAACATAAGTATCCACAGGGTGCTTTGAGCTGYGATAGAGCTAGGTGTTTATTTCCACAACAGATGGCTTGCTCTGAAGTTCCACAAATCCCAAATTGAGGCAGAAAGAAGTATCCGCCCTCACGTCACAAGTTCAGAAACCTCTATCATATACCCCGGTCACCTCCTTTTCCAGACCGAAGATACTGGTTTTACTTGGTTTTAATTCATACAGAAAGCAGGTCTTAAGGTAAAACTTTGAAGGGACTCATGCTATTTTTATGTGCATCATCACTTGCCCTCCAACTCGTGCTTATCACGTCTCACAAGCATGAATGAAAACCTCTAGCTCACTCAGGGCTTGAATTCCAGAACCTGAGCTCTCGTGCTGCAAGTGCAGAGTGCTGGCAGAGCTACGGGGATATAAATAATGGCCTGGCCTCAAATCCCAGGGAGGAACAGTTCCTAACCGTGTTGTACTCGTGCAAAGCTATTCCTCAGAGTCTCCTCTTTCTCCCACCCTTCTTTATAACTCCCTGACTTTGCCAATTACCCAGACACTCAGCTTCTCTTCCAGGGGTCTTGTGAGGTTATTTGTGTCTCCAGACGACTCATAAAAAATAGGATTTCTAACAGTGAACAGCAGCTTATCATTCCCCCCGCACCATTGCTGGCATATAACTCCATTGCAAGTGACCAGAGAAACCAAGAGCCTGCTTAAGTGCTGCCAAATACCTACTGAAAGCATAACATGGTCTCTGCTGAGTGTCCCCTCAACCTCGGAGAACATCAGCCAAAATAGACTCATACATGGAGCCAGGAATAGAAAGAAAGGAAGGATGCATTTCATGTAAATGTAGTCAGAAAGTCTGCAAGACAAATTGCTTGAAGTGGTTATAAAGATGAAGGAATATGACTCACATCCAGAGGGAACTGTTTCTCTTTGGCTGGGCTGAGTGGAATATTGCCTGTCAGGCAGGTATGCGGGTGCTGTTAAGACCAGCAAATTGTCTGCCACACAGCTGGGTTAACTTCCAGTAAGCTGTATGACAGGTTGGTGGGTCTCAAAGCTCTTGCAGCAGGTACCACAAGCATAAGGACACTTGCATGCTGTTGACTGAAAAATGAGGTACCTTCATCCAGGCAAGTAGAAATCTACCAACTAGTTCAGATATAGAATGAGGTAAAAGTCTTCAGCCTGCACAAGACTGTCCCATCACATTGGAAGAAGCCTTCTCCGAATCCCTGGCTCTCCACACTCAGCTTCTCTGGAGCATGAGGATTTAGCCATGTTTTCCTACACAGTTTTCCTATGCAGTGCACCTAAGTACGGAAATAGCTGCCATTTCTCCATGTTTTTCTTTCACTAATGTTTTAAAGTGGTGAGCAATTCTCCTCACCTATGGCCTCTGAGGACATCAAGTATTTTGTTTCAGACTGTCTTCCCTTTCCATGCATCCTTCTCTTTGGAAACCAGAGGCACTGGTGCATGCAAGAGTGCTGAGAGATACTCTGCACACCCTGCCCTGTAGCCTGCCCCGGCCCCACTAAGCAAGGAAAAAAGGGCCAAGCAGTGGACTCGAGTGGGCRCCAAATCCAGCCCCAGCCTATCTCTGTTAGAAGTCTCTTGTGGTTCAAGTGCGTGTCTGAAAGGGACCCAGAGAAGAAACATTTCAGGTTTAAATGACAGCAGCTGAGGTTCAGGGCACACTTCTCAGCTTTACAAAGCTCTGTTTCCCTTTACACCCATTTAGGAGAAGAATGTAAGCTAGCCAGGAAGCCACCTTTCCCTTTTAAGCGAGAGCATTTCTAAGAGGGCCTGGTATTTCCCATCTCTAGACACTACATTTTTTCCACTGACTCTGCAGACGCAGAGTCGGAAGTCTCAGCAATAGCCTAAATCCGTCAGCACACCAGGAAACACAGGAAGCCAGRCACCGAGGCTTCCCATCACACTTCCATGGCAGGGTCAGAGCCGGCTTTGCCCCGCGGCGCCATCACCAATTTACCGTCATCCCCTCGCTTCCAGCACAGGAAAGCGCCGCGAGACACGCTCCAGACCCGGCGCCCTCCACGACGCCTCCTGTTGCCGCCAGGACTCGCACCGACCTAGGCACGGACAGAAGCCTAGATCACGTTGGGTCCTCCTTTCCCTTCTCCTGGGCCACCTCTCCCGCTGAGGACAGCCGGTGGAGCGGGCTGGCTCGCACATGCCACGGATGCCGTGTCCCGGGYGTATGGCAGAGTGGCACAAAGCCGGCATTGTGCAAGCTCGCAGCCCGCAGCCGCGAGCTAATTGTCTTGTCCAGYGCCGACAACAATTTGTTGGCAAGGAGGCTCGTGTCATTATATAACCGTCGATAGCCTGACTTGTAAACAGATCTCCAGAACGTGTCCGCCTGCCCTCGGCTTGTAGGAGCATGAAGTTGGAGGGCCAGCACCAATGTCTTGATCTAGCTCCTGTGAGGGAGAAACCCACTCACTGACACCAGCTCTCTGCAAGCAGTGAATTTCAGCAAAGCAAGGCAAGGACCAAATCAGCACTCCCTTATGTCTTTCCATGAGTGAATTTCCATACACAACTTCCATGCACAACTGGGGGCTGCCTGCTCCCAGGCCAGGCACTTACAGGCTCCATTTGTATCCACCCCAGAGGGACCATGCTCCTTTCCATGAGAAATTTTAGCTGGGAAACCCAGTCCCTTGGTCAAGCCCTGCATGAGGAAGGGGGACTGTGCACCTTTCCCCCCCACCACCACCTTTTCCAAAGGTCCTGGGTATTGGAGCCAAAGGYGTCACATCATCATGGAAAGTACTGGGGCTGCATATCACAGCCCCAGAAACAGACTATTTACGTCTTCATCTCAACATCTTAATGCATCTTTACTGTATTCACATAGTGGCCTGCCATGGGCAAGTGGCTGTTTTCTGTCTCTTTTCCTGGGCCTCTAAAGCTCTGGGCATCACATCCCTCCCCGAGAAAGAGAGCAGAAAAATACTGTGAGGTTGTTGCTCTGCTCTATCTTGGCAGCTGCTTGTTGTGCGCATCCATCTTCCTCCGCTCTCCTCTCCCCCACTGCTAGATTCGATTTCATAAATAAATACCCCGCATATTGACGTCATTGTAGGCCTTGAGAAATAATACTCCTGCCACYGTCTTCGCTAAGCATGGAGAATGGAGGGGAGAGGGAGGAGGAACAGAGGCAACAACGTCGTGGAAGATGAAGCCCTAATATTTTCCTCAGCACCTCCCTCCCTTTGCAGCTATGCCTCAGATATGGAAGGAAAAAAAACCCACAAAGATTACCATTATCAGTGTGCCCTTCTGGCTCGAGGCTGAAAAAAATATCAAGTATCAAAAAATCCTGTTCCYGGTGAGAACAATAATAAAATAAAATAGAGGCAGGGGATATTCTTAGAGGCTAGAGTGATCTACACAGGCCAATKTGCTCCTAGCTTGGACATGAAGACAACCATAGCCCCTGGATTCATGTCTTTTTGTTCGTTTAAGGAGTCAGTGATACTTCCAGGCATACCTCAAAGCATGTTTCCCTTGCTTCTTTACTAGAGGTCTACGAGGTGCACAATAGGCCAGGCTCCAACAAGTCTAAAAGGCCACTGGTTTTATGCTTTTTTTTCCCCATGAAAGATGCCCACCTTGCTCAGACACCCACCTTGTGTCTCCTGCAAAACATGAAATAGTTTGCTGATTTCTTAGGTTTTTTTTTTTTTTTTTTTTGCTAGAAAGAGAGGAGAAAAAAAAAGAGCTCCTTAACAAGGGATTTTTCAGCTTGTAGTCTATGAACCAAGATTATCTGTGAGCTCCTTCAGAAGAAACCATGAACATCATTTAAAGGAAGCAAAGCTAGACTCGAATTCACTAACAGAGCATCTCACTGCCACTGGGGAAACACAGGTTTCTGATCTCTGAAATGAGATCAGAAAAGGTTGGAAGCACCATCTGAGGAACAGTCTGGGGTGTCTGCAAGATCCTGAGCATTATAAATCACCTGCTTCCCCTTTCATTTCTATTTTGGGTCACCTCTTAACTCCAGAGTTAAGGAGTTAAGTCCTTATCCATTGAAAAAGCGAGCCGTGGTTTCCTGTCCCTGAAGTGACCAAAGGGCCAAAGGATGCTGTCTTCTTAGTGAGGAGTGTATTTACCTGGACTGGAGAGGCAGAGGCTAATTTCTCTTTAGCCCCAATAGCTTGAAATTTTTGTCTCTTCCAGAGGAACACCTTAGGAAAGGTGGGCAGAGTGGTCCCTGCTTCCCTGCCAAATGTCTGACAAGGATTTGGGTAGCTGAGCTTCTGGAGACTGGAATTTAGCAGCTGGAATTCACAAGGTGTCCAAGACTGGTCTATGGCCTTTGTTTCACGCTGCAGCTCAGAGAGGGCATGGTTCCSCACAAGCACAACTCATAGGCTGCAACTCCAACACAGGCATTAATTATGCTGGGGACTGCCTATCTGCAGGGGTATTTACAGCAGGAAGACAACAACAAGTTTAGATACAAAATATCGCACTTGCTTTACGCTACTTAAGACTAAGTGACCTCTATGCTCAAAGGAAGCCTTTGTTCATCCCTTGTCTGAAGGATATTGCCTGAAGGCCCAGCACTCCCGAATCACACAGTGGAAAGCTTCCCTTGAACCTCAGCCCATGACTTTTAAACCCTGGAGATCAGGCAGCGTGCTAATAAACTGCTCTGCGGAAAGGGCAAGGTTTTCAGAAGCTTCTGCCTCCCTGCTGGCCCTCAACAGTCAAATGAGAAAAGTTGCAGAGATGATCGACTACAGTGGAGGAACTGGTAAGGAAAAAAATCAGACTGTCCCAATCCAGTTTACAAAAAGAGACTAAAAGAGCTTGGCATATTAGTCTGTCAAAATGAAGGGAATGAAGTGGCTCCCTCACCTAAAGAGAAAAGCAATAAAAGTTGTCTTAAGAACAGATATCAGCACCAGCAGCCGGAGTGGTCTTGTAGCCATCAGCTACAASAAGCTGCATTCCACCTTAGAGTGGCAGTAATGAGACAAGAGACCTTTTGTCTCAGGACAAGATCCAAAACAAAAGACCTGAGTGCTTTTGGGGTGGGTTGCCATTAATGACTGAAAATTATTTTACAGATCTATGTGAAACATCAGTTYGCAGTAACAAGCTTTCATTTTCCATGGGTTTCTGCTTTCCTAAGAGAGTTTCTTTGCAGATCTGCTGAGCTGAAAGGTATGGTCTTGTACAAGAGGAAAACATCCTTCACCTGGACAGAGTTTGGTGAGAAAATGAGCAGAGAGGTAGTTCCAGCCCTTCTCCTGTGGCAAGGCATGGAAATAAGTCCGTCTACTTTGTCAGTTTAGCATTATTTTTTCTCCATGTCCTGCAACTGTGAGCTGCTCAAAAGACAGTCACCAAAGCAGGGCAAACATATGCACACAAGCACATTAAAAAAAAAAAAACAGTAAAAATTGAATGTCTCTATAGTGATTTTGATAAGTGAGACAGGTATTGGCAGAGAGAYGCTCATGAGAGATGCCAGGTACTCATGAATGCTCGTGAGAGGGAGTGTGTTTCTCTGCTGTTACTTGTCAAACACGGAAMTATTACAAGTGGCAAAAAGAAGTCGTTCAGACTTTCTCGTCCAAAATTGTGCTATGCTTAATGCTTTCCAGCCAATGCCACTTGCCATGTTGCTCTTTGGAGAAGACACTTGGAGATCAACACTCTGTGGTGATGCTCCCATCCAATAACTGCAGTCTGGACACCCAAACTGAAAGCTGCAAGCAGCCAACTTAAGACTAGAATAGCCCACTCTAAGTGCCA